>NC_056478.1:12322192-12326432 GCF_008729295.1 Plectropomus leopardus | reverse complement strand
AAACGATGCCTTTAAACGAGCTGTCAGGACTTCCATGAAATTGTGATGTCACAACTGCACTATATAAAGGTAGAAACTACTGCGACAGTGCTGTTACAGCTACCACGGCTGCAGTGATGGTGCAGAGACACCAAGATTGCGGATGCAAAAGACCCGGAAACACTGACCAATCAGAACAGACTCACCTTTTTTGGGAGGGGGTACTTAAAGAGACAGGCACTAAAATGGAGTGTCTCAGACAAAGATAAATACAGGTATATTTGGGCAAACAGTATGGGAAAAATTAAATGGTTTTTGAACATTGAAAATACAAGTACGACCCTAAAAATGAGCATAGCCTAGGAGCTTTAATTATTTGAAGAAGGCTGCAGACTCAGTTATTATTTCTCTGCAAGATCAGCTGTTAATATTAAACAGTCATCATAGCCGCTTTAAAATTATAGAAAGCTATAATCTACAGAAAGAGCAGCACTGCTCTATCTGCCAAATCATAATCCTCAGTTGTTCTAACGTCTTGGTAAAGCACAATTAGCATGCCGCCCCAGACGTTCTTCAAACCCAGTTTAAGCTGTACAGTACATCTGTGTCCATGTGAGACATTAGAGGCAGGATGGATAATCCCAGCTGTGTCCCACCGTGACTGTGTGACCCTGTCAGACCTGACCTGATGTCTAAATGATCACAACAGCTGACGTAAGAGTCACCTATATGCTCCTTAGTAGTACACAGTACACATACAGTACACGTACAGAACATGACATGCTGTAATCGCTACAGGGTCAGACTAACCCACTAGAGGGCAGAAATGACATGTTGGCCCTAACCGACCCTTAAATGAGTGGTAAGTAATTATTTCATGGAAATAGAAACACTTTAAGTCCCTCCATGTATAAGCAGTATATGTTTATAACACATTATTATACAGCTGTAAATAGATCTTAGGGGTTATTAATTTATTTTATAACAATTATAACTTTTTCCAATACAGGTTTTTATACAGTGCTTACAAATGCTAAATAGCAAAGTTTAAGTAAAGTGTTACTGTGGTAACAAATAGACACAATATTATTTAGAAAAATGCTATTATGTAAAGACAATATACTGTACTCAAATAATAAAGGTCTTTAAAGGTCCATTGTTTAGGATTTAGTGGCACCTAGCTGTGACGTTGCAGAACTAAAACTTCTCTCGTCTGCCAAATGTGTAGGACAACTGTGGTGGGGGACGGGAAAACATGAAAACGTGAAAACACAAAAATGTGGAGGGCCATATTTAGAGCCAGTGGGTTTTTTTAATTCTGGGCCACTTTAGAACAACGGCGTGGAGGAGGACTTTCTCTGTGTGTTGGCATGTAAACGGCTCATTTCAAGTTAACAAAAACACAACGATCCTCATTGATAGAAGATTATAAACTTGGAAACATAGTTTAAACTATTACTCACCATTTCTGCCAATATGTGCCTTGTTTAATAGCCTATAAATACAACAACTTTACTTCCAAGACTTTGATTGTTATTTACGTCAGAAAGGAATACAAGAATGAAGAGCTAAAAAGATTAGCTGATTAATCAATTAGTTTATTGGGTTTTAGCTTAAAAAACACTAAAATGTTCTGTCAAACATTTGCTGGTTTCATGCTTCTTAAATGTAATAATTTGGTGCTTTTCTTTGTCATACATGATATTTTTGGACTCTTGGTCAGATGAAACAAATCATCAGAAAACCTCAACTAGGGTTCTGGGAAATTACAGCTGGGGTATTTCAGAGTTTTCTGACATTTTTATTGACAAAAATTATTTAATTGAGTGACTGAGAAAATAATGGGCCGACTAATTTATTGTGAAAAAAGCAGACAAACAACTTATGTAAGCAAGGATAACTGTCCAAAAGGCAATCCACAGTTATCACTACAGTACTAAACGGTAGAGCTATTGGTCGTTACAAGTACAAAACATATTTCAGTAGATATGCTTCTAAAAAAGATTGCAAGTATGGTGATGCTATTTGCCATATATAGTATGAAGTGGATAATTCATCCTCCTAACACAGTATGAAGGATGTCACATGGGTTCCAATAACATCAATGTTGGGCAAAAACAATCAATAGGATTGATTAGGGACAGGCAGTCAGGGCCACTCAGACTGTAAATAACCACTGTAGAGATACTGTGGGAATACTCATCCCAGAAAGGGTCTCAAATGAACAGTTGACCCACTGATGACCTCAGGGGTCAAAGGTCTCTGACCTGCCTGTTGACAGGTGACGGACATGTCCCAACAGCCAGTCATGGCTTATGTCAGCTGGTGATAATGAAGAGCTGACACAAAACTATATAGAAACTATTAATTATGAACACAAGGTCCTTATTTGCACAAAGACACAGAAAGTAACATGACAGACTGAAACAGTGCTTTACAGTCGAGCGCTGTGAAGAATTTGATCACACACTGAGTGCAACATTACAAAACACCTTGTGTGACTAAAAACACTAAACTTTTTATGGGTAGAAAGATGTGAAAACCTCAAAAACAGAGTCTGTGAGTGTCTTTTGGTTTTTCCATCTAACACTCACATTCCCCGCTGACTTCACTGTATAATGTGGACATTGAAATGGGAATTTAAGAACCTTTGAATCAGGTGAGTGGTCTTAACCGGAGCTAAACTGTGGCTATTTTAAGAGGTCAGCCCACCAGCATAATGTGTCATTTGTTTCCCTTGGCGTCAGAGGTCTTACGGGGGGGGGGGGGGTACGGGGATTTCATTTTCAGTGAAACACATAATCACTAACTGTAAAGAAAAAAAAGACAAAGTCCTGTCTTGTATTAGTGTAACACACATTTCTACTCATTCTCCAGGCAGGAGGAGATGTGTAACCCACAGACATACAGAGCCGTGGATTTTATTTTACCCAACAAACAATCTTTGTCGACAGTAAATATGAGATCAGCCTTTTAAAAAAGTCAAGATAAAAGCCAACAAACCATTTGTTTTCATGTTAAGGACTCCGAGGGGAGGTGAAGAATTGATTTGGTCCCTGCAAGCTTATAGGATTTGACAGATAACTGTGCAGAGAGGAGACCTTTGACCAAAATAACTTATCTTAATACTTCCACACATTGTTTTACTGTAATGGCTAAATAAAAATAAAGATCTAGAGACAGTTTGCCTGTTTCTTTTCTTTATGTGGTGCCTGTTTCTGTATTTGTGAATACAAAACTTCCTCTTGATGTTTCCAGGATTCCAAAATGCAGCAGATACAACCTTTGTAACATTTACTGGAAATAAACTGAAGGAATTCTAACTGGAAGAAGTTTAATCTTGTTATAATATGCTGTCCTCATCACTAGATGCCACTAAATCTAACACTACCTTTAATTTCAAATTGTGTTGTTTTAACTTTAAACTGAACTGTTATTGTTTGGTATTGTGTTGTTTTAACTTCTTTGTACCCCACCTTGAACCCACCTCGGTGTATGAAGTATGCCTTATGAATAAAACTGCCTTTTCTTACAATATACCATAACACTGTCAGGCGACATCTTGATGCATTTGAAGTAGCCTATGCCTATACTGTAACAAATTTCTGTAAATATCTGGCCAAATTCTAAGAGTAATCTACAGTTTTTTTCAAAACACAGTAAAACACTGTAAATTGTGATTGTTTTTGGAGCCAAAATTACACTGCAAACTCCATAGTGTACTGTAGAATACTGTCATAAATTTAATACTGTTGAGGTCATTTATGGAAGATGGCAACTATGTGTCACTCAGCAGAGATCTAAACTGTTACAAACTGCTGTAAAAATACAGCCAAATTCCAGCAGTATTGTAGATTTTTACCAAAAAAATACAGTAAAGCACTTTATATTTTGATGCTCTTTGGAGCCAAAATTACTGCTGTAAAAATACAGCCAAATTTGAAAGATTTGTTAAGTTGTTTTTTTTTTTTCCAAAATATAGTAAAACACTGTAAATGTGGATGCTTTTTGGAGCCAAAATTACACTGTACACCACAAATTCTACTGCAGAGTACTGAAATAACTTTAATGGTAATATACTGTTGATGTAATTTACAGTAGTTACAGTGTAAAGTAAAGGCAGGGTGCTGGCAACTACAGCTGCCAGTACTTACCCTAATTTTACATGAAAATTTGTTACAGTTACTATATTGTTATTATTACTATTGTTATTATATTATTACTGTTATTATAGTTACTTATATAAGAATCTTAAAATGAG
>NC_056478.1:12218294-12319880 GCF_008729295.1 Plectropomus leopardus | reverse complement strand
AATTCTTGACCATGATAATAATAGATTTGTTTGTTTGTTTACTTTGGCGTGTCTGCCTTCTCCTGTTTCTACATGAATGGTTTGTACATGTTGTTTACTATATTTTAATACTGGTCACATCATATGCAGCTGTATCAGGTGCATATTGGGAGGAAGCAGGCGCTCCTGTTGTAGAATAAACAAAGTGTTTTGTCGTGTACCTTCAAGCTTGTTTCGAGCATGACTGTCTCCAATGAAGTTGATAATCATTTCAAAAGTGTTCCTCTTGTGAAGTATCACTTGTCTGTGGTTTCATGCTGTCTAGACTCGAGCCAAAATGATTCCCTCAGTGACCAGGAGGATCACAGGCCGGGGTTCTCCATGCCCTCCATATCATCCTTTGATGACCAAGACACCGACCCATCACAGGCTGCCTCCAACTTCTCCATGTACAACAGCGTGTCGCAGAAACTCATGGTAATCTAGCAAAACCTGCACTCGAAAGAATTCCTATGTATGAGCTTCAGAGATAAAGTCATTTTTATTTTGTAAAGTTTAAAGAAGAAACTCACTTTTCTGCTGTTTCTCTTCTAACTCATATTACCTTTAGGCTAAGATGGGTTTCCGTGAGGGTGAAGGTCTGGGGAAGTTTGGACAGGGACGCAAAGAGATTGTGGAGGCCTCTACCCAGCGAGGGAGAAGAGGTCTCGGTCTCACACTGCAGGGCTTTCAGGGGGAGCTCAATGTGGACTGGCGTGATGAACCAGAGGTACACAGAAGTGAATAATAACCATTGAATGCTTTCAGTGGTGTTTTCTTTATCATATGTGAAATATGTATTATTGAACTGTCAATTTGTGTTTCTTCTTTTTGTTTCACTCCTGAGAACAATTTTCTTGTGTAAACATCACAAATACCTATTGACATGATCTGTTTCCCATCTCTGTCTCTGTTTGTCTGTCCAGCCCAGTGCCATAGAGAAGGTAGACTGGTTCCCAGAATGCACCACAGAGAACCCAGATGCAGATGAGCTGAGGGAGTGGATGAAACTGGGAAATGTACATATAAACACCTCAGACACTCAGACATGCACTGTATACTACATATTATACACAACGTTCATTCACACACACTCCTTTACCTTATATGTATGTGTTTTGTTTTTATAGTCTTATTTTTGACTGCTTACAGAGAAAGCTTAAGATTGAGGATGAGACGGAGTTTTGCACTGAAGACCTCCTGCACAATCTTCTAAAGTGCAAGGTAAAATATAACCTCTCTTTCATTTTAGTCCCTTTTTAAGTTTCTTCATAAAATTACAGAATCTGTATTTAAATATCCTTTTTTAAACATCTGCTTGTTTCATGCTTATTCGGTGAGAGAATTTGATCCCTTTCTTTGTCATACATGATAAACTGAGTAGTTTGGCTTTTTTTAAATGTTGGTTAGATAAAACATACCAGGTGAAAATGTTACTTTGGGCTCTTGGAAATTACTTTTTGTCACCGCGTTGATAAAGCAATGTATTACCGGTTTACAGCAACAAGTGTTAGACGAAAGGTCATTGTGTTCATTCAGTTAATATGTCAGCAGTAAGCAGGACAGTGTGTGGGAGTTTCTCTTTGTTTATATACCGGAAGCTGAGAGAAAAGTAGTGGAATAGTTTTGTTTCTTCAGATGTTCTTTAACATCTGAAGAAAGTTAATGATGAGAACTAAACAATTACCTTGTTTATGTTTCATATTGCACACCATATGCATTCCTGTAACTTTCACCAGCAAAAAAAAATAAAAAATAAGTGCAGCGATGATGGTAATGAGCTCAGTCCTGCAGTAGGCATCACATGACTGTGGTTATGTGGTTACCGTCACAGCCCTAGCTGTAATATTTTGAACTTTCAGAAAACAGAGGTGGAAATTAGCTATAACATATTAACCTTGCAAAAAGACCATTGTCAATTTAAGGCTCACAATCCTGGTGAAGCTTTACTCAATATAGTGTGAATTTTACATGAGATTGTTGAGCCAATGCAAGTCTGTCTCGGGTCTCGTGTGATTGGGGTTAATAAGCCAGGAGACAGAATATTGGAAGCCTTTTCAGAGTAAAGGTAAATGTTTTAATTGGTTAGATAAAGCACAAATAATACCTCTTTCAGGCACAGAATGAACAGAAAAGGGTCAATGTGCTGTTAACACAGGAACCTGCATGTAAGACACTAAGATGAGTTAATGACAGCTTTGTGTTTCATCACTGTAATGTGAAGAATGAGAGTATCAATGGATTTTTATTTTTGTGTTGAGCTCTGTTGATTTTCCTCTGCACACTGGATGAACCCAAATCGTAATACTTACATATTCTTAAGTTGTGTGACCACTGTGTCTGTTTGATGTTCAGTCAGTATTTGATAACCTGGAGGGCGAGGAGATGAGGAGAGCACGGACACGCTCCAACCCTTACGAGACAATCAGAGGAGGTATCTTCCTCAACAGGTCAGTCTTTTGGCAGTAAATTATCGACGTGAATAATGTTGTGTACGTTATTTGGTTCTTGCGTAAAGACAATGTAAAGTTGTATTATGTATCATGTTCTCTCTATATTCAGAGCAGCTATGAAAATGGCCAACATCGACCATTGCTTTGACCAAATGTTTACCAACCCAAAGGATTCACAAGGGGTGAGTTGGTCAAAGTAACAGCTGATGGGTGTTGCACTGAACTTTTGTTCACACTGGCCCACATAAGCAGATGGTGAGACAAACCTCTCTCATTATGTAGAAACCTCTGACAAAGGACCGCGAGGGCGAGCTTCTGTACTTCGGTGACGTCTGTGCGGGGCCTGGAGGTTTTTCAGAGTACATACTGTGGAAGAGGCGTTGGCATGCCAAAGGGTTTGGCATGACGCTGAAAGGACCCTGTGACTTCAAACTGGAAGATTTCTATGCAGCACCGAGCGAGTTGTTTGAGCCTTACTATGGTACACACACGATTAGTTAATTTTTTGGGGTCATTTTCAACAACTACAACTCACATACACATATACAAAAATAATAAACAATAATAAAGCATTATCTTTGAAGCAGTTACAAACCAAAGCAAGTTTTGCAGCTGCAGCAGACAGCTGTGAAACAGGCTGTACTGAAGCACTAATGGGCCTTTGCTCACCATCAGTGTACATCCACTGAAAGTGCCTGTTTTTGCCACTGACAGGTTCAAAATTTTTATTTTTATTTTTAGTGGTTGGCAGCATCATAGAAAGGATCCCTATAGAGATGGACCTTGGTGTTAAGGAGCAAGATCCTTTTTGTTTAACCGTAAACTGCGCCAAATTTACTACTGCCAAACCCACCAGACCTCATTTAAATAAACACTAATTTTATTATTATAAAATACGCTTTATTCAGTGTTGACAGTAACAAAATAAAACCAACAAAAAAATGCCTTGGTTAATTTTTCCACTGTTCAAACAATAACCAGCTCTGGTCTGGTTGATATAAACCTATAATTCTCCTAGTTAGATATAAAAATATGCTGGCTGTATACACGCCAAAACGACTGTTTATTTATATGGAGTCTGATTGGTTTGGATATGGCAATTTCAGGGCTGTTTCTAGGTAAACAAATAGGATCTTAGTCTTTAACAAAAAGGTCTGTCTCTGTAGGGATCCTGTCTAATGTTGCCAGACCCTTAGAATAATAATCTGAGCCTGTCAGTGGCAAAAAGAAGCACTTTGAGTGGATGGACATTAATGGTGCACAAATGCCCAGAGTGATTACATTGCAGCCTGTGTTGGCACTGCTGGCTGCAGTGCTTTTAATTATTTTGTACAATTTTCTATAGATTGATACACTGAAAATAAAAAGAAGAGACAAAACAACTGTATATTATATATACCCAAAAGTCCCAAACAAGTATTTATAAACAGACCAGTGTTCGTATCTTATTTTTATATTTGTTAATCATCTTATTTTTAAATATATTGTTTTAATCTATCAAGTGTATCACACATTTTCAATTATTCTGTAAAACTATTCCACAAATGTACATCTCTGATTTGCATTATTTCAAGTCCTACAAAAGTTCGTACAAATTCTTAGTTCATACAAACTCACTCCAACTTGCAACGACTTCTGGATGCAGAATTGAAGCATCTTATTTTTAATTAACACATTAAATGTCCACTTTTTAAGTCCCACAAGTCTCTAAATTTGAGAGCATGTGAATTTTTTTGGTTGGATCATGATAATCAGCTCTGTTTACAGTTCTTACAGCTCTCTTCAGTGGCATAACAGTTTGATTGTGATTGTTTTGTACGTATTTCCCCAAAATCTCTACACAGTAGATAATGTATGGAACTATAGAAGAACGGTACAATATATACAATGAATTCAAATTAAAGGCTGACCTTTGTTTTCTGCAGTATTGCAGTGTATGTTGACATTTTTGTCTTGACATGATTTATATGTGGACACGTTCAGCCGGTCACGTCTCAGGTGATGAATGATTCAGTGAAAACTTGACCTCTGTGTGTCCCAGGTGAGGGAGGGGTGGACGGGGACGGAGACATCACTCGGCCAGAAAACATAACTGCCTTCCGAAACTTTGTCCTGGAGAGCACAGAGAGAAGAGGGCTGCACATCCTCATGGCAGATGGGGTGAGACTATTTCACACTGACATTTTTTTGTATCAAAGCATCTAAAATCTAAAATATACATATCAAACAGAAGATGAGTTCATAAATATCTGCTCTCTGTGGGCTGAACTGATGTTTTCAGCTTTTTGTTTACTGATTGCATCACTTTTGGATAGGGTTTCTCTGTGGAAGGCCAAGAAAACATCCAGGAGATCCTGAGCAAACAGCTGCTGCTCTGTCAGTTCCTCACTGCCCTCTCGACACTCCGGACAGGTATATGTGTACATGTGCATGAATGGATGCGTCACCACATAGTCTGCGTTCCTGTCCATCAGTGGCTTGAAACACTTTCATCATATTTATGTTATTGCACTTGCACTTGTGCACATGTAGATTCAATTATTGTGGCTGTTTTTGTCTTCTATAGGTGGCCACTTTGTCTGTAAGACTTTTGACCTCTTCACCCCGTTCAGTGTGGGTTTGGTCTACCTGCTCTACCTCTGCTTCGACAGGATCTCGCTCTTCAAACCCCTCACCAGTAGGCCTGCCAACTCTGAGAGGTCTGTCTGTGTGTGTATGTATCCTATGATGGGCAGTGTGGAGTTTGCTACTTATGTAGGGTTATTGGCTCTGTTATTAATATATTTTATGTGAATATTGATAGGAAATCAAACATTGCCATCTTCAGTATGACTTCTGGTTTGTAACATATATAATTTGCATGTTTTCTGACATAAATAATTTCTTTAGGGTCGGCCCAAATATCTTTATAATCTTTGGATAAATTATGCCTCCACAGCAGTAACAGCCATGGCCAGAGGCATTATATTCTCAAGTTGTTCATTCATCTGTCTCTCCTATTCTTGTTATTTCAATATCTCAAGTCTTTAGGGATTTTTTTTTAAGATTTGGCTCTAACCATTACTTGGTTTCAAGGATTAACCGATTAGATTTTGATAGTCAAAGGTCACTGTTACCTTACATAACATGGTTTTGGCCATGACTGATTTGATTTGATTTAACACATATGACAAGTGGGGTTCCCTATGAAACTAAACACCATGTAGGAAAAAATAGATGTTTTTCACTGTTTTTAACTCAAGAATTAATGAGTTAATTATGACAAAATCTCACACAGTTGTCTAATAGGATAAAATGATGATTTTGTATATAAAGGGTCAAAGGTCATTTCACTATGACTCCATAATGTACCCAATGTAATCATGTTCTGCAAAATGTTCCTAATATTCTGCAAAAACACTTTTCTGGCCGTTATTCATCTCTCTGACCTTTTTTGAAAAGGACCTAAGTGTTTTGAGTCCACTCAAGTTTTTTTTATTGATATTTGGTTCCAATTTTTACGTTTACTAATAATCAGTGAGTCCCAGCTCTCAGTTGCCTGGAAGAAACTTTTATATTTACTCTTAGATTTGGATTTGTTACTTCTTGCGTAGAGGAAACTATTTCTTTCCAAGTGACCATACTCTTAAAATTCACTATGGGTCCAATGTTTTTCTGAAAAGAGAGAATCTGCACAGACAAGTCCTGCATCTGTTAAACTCTTCCCACTCATTGTTATCCGCAGGTACATTGTGTGTCGAGGTCTGAAGCCCGGTTCAGACGCTGTCAGGGAATACATGTTCAGAGTCAACCTGAAACTGAACCAGCTGAAGAACACAGACAGAGACGTTACCGATGTGGTTCCCCTACACATCATAAAGGATGACACAGACTTCTATCACTTTATGGTCAACTCTAATGAGAGGTAGAGACAAACAAAATTTGTCTTTAATTTTTCATTTCAAACTGAGTGACTGACAGAAATTGAACTTTCGCTGCAGCCTCTGTGCAGTCCAGATCAAGGCCTTGGCAAAGATCCAAGCCTTTGTTGTAGACCCGTGAGTCCCCTCTCTTCTACTTGTCTATGTGCATTTATCTCGTATGTGGTATAGCCATGTGTGACGGTGTTTATATGTGCAACTCACTGTGTGACGTTTGTTTCATTAGGACCCTTTCAGAGCCGAGGCAAGCAGACATTAGAAAGGAGTGTCTGAAACTTTGGGGGGTGAGTGCAGAAACTTTGATGCTAAATAGAAGCTGGAAAAGAAAAAAAAAGAAGAGTTTTTTGAATAATTCAGTTTTATTCTATGTTACTGGGCTGCTTAGTACATCGTATGTCCATTTCCAGGTCCCAGACAAGGCTAGAGTCACTCCTGCTTCCTCAGACGCAAAGTCAAAATTCTACGAACTGATGAAGGTCAGTTAATAAATGTAGGATTAAGGAAACCCTGCTGAGAATAATACGGCGCTGATGAGTGTTTGCTCTCAGAGAATTTCACCTGGAAATACTGAAACTAAAATTTAAAAAAAAAGCATCTTTGTGCACTTTTGTAAATCCTAAACAATATTTCCCAGAAGCTGAGATTTTTGTTGTGTTAGTGGTGCTTCTAAATATGATTTTAACACAAGTATTATATGTTTATCTGGTTCTGTCCTCATAAATGTGCTGTTTTAAAATTTTAAATCTGTCTCCGTATCTGTCTTTCTGCCGTTTCTTTACTTCTGTTGCTTCTCAGTCCTCAGACGTGGAGTCCTTCCAGTGTAAGCTCACACCTCTCAACTCAACCACGCTGGAGAAGTTGCGTCATATTCTGGACCACAGGTGCATTGTGGGAGGTGGAGAGCAGATATTCCTTCTAGCACTGGGGGTGAGTCAAATAAAAAAGGCACAAAATAACAAATTGTAAGTCTGAACTTGTGTTTACTGAACTATAGTCATGCATATTTTACCATTCTCTTTTTGTACCCAGAGGGTTTTATTTGTCTTTTTTGAGATTTTCCATATTTGATATCAGGTAACAGCTCTTGTATGCATTATCACTCACAGTAATGGGCCGAACTCAGTAATTTCATATCTAAGATGTTTCCTTTTCCTTTGGAAAAGATAAATACAGAAAGCTGTAAAAGCTGATTTATCATTCCTGCCATTCGGTTTTACTGCTCATCCAAAAGCACGGTAACCTTTCATTAAACTTGTTTCCCTCTTTTTATCTGTTCTCCATTTCCCCTTGGCCTTTTTAGAAGTCTCAGATATACACATGGGACGGGAAGATGCCTGTGCGCTGGAGGAAACTGGAGAATTTTAAGCTTGAGCTGCCAAGAGACACGCTTCTGAGTGTGGAGATCGTCCAAGAGCTGAAGGGCGAGGTGAGAGAGGAGGGCCTGGAAACAGGAAACAGATGAAATATGGGAGCCAGTATCCCTAATCTCACCAAGCTTGGCTCCATTTTTTAATGTAAAAATAATAACAATTGTTCTGACGAGATAATAATGTTTTCTCTTGATCATTCTTGACTTTTTAAGAATCATTTCTTCCTGTTAGAAATACACATGAAGAAACCAGTTATTTGCTGCCCGTGTTTGTTGTTTTACATGTATGAATATAGTATGTTTGGTCCTCAGGGCAAAGCTCAGCGTAGAATCAATGCAGTTCACGTAATGGATGCATTAATACTGAATGGCACTGATGTAAGAGATCAGCACTTCAACCAACGGTAGGACAACTTCATCACTGGTTCAGTTCTTTTAAATAAAACTGTTATAAAAACATTGACCTTTATTGCAATAAAATGTGTTTGTCATACCAGTTTTCTCTAGTTTACTACATAATACTCATTGTTTGTCCAGGATCCAGATGGCTGAGAAGTTTGTAAAGGCAGTGGCCAAACCCAGCAGACCAGACATGAACCCTATCAGGTATTTTTTTAAATGACATGTTTTGATTTTGCAATATCTGTATTTGCAGGAATCTTATTCTCCCTGAAAGCATTTGAAGGGTAGGCATAGTGAAAAGCTGAAAGCTCACATGACAATACATACAGTGTACCATGTAAACAAATCAAACACTCTTGACATGACGCACATTGGTAATCTAAACCTGAGTTTAAGATGTGTACATACAAGTATGATTTGTAACACCACAACTAGTTTGGAAGCCCGTCATGATACAATCATGGAATGCAGCGTAGACAAATTTGACGTTTTTTAAAATTGATCCAGTACTGAGCGAGAGTCCTGCAGCCAATAATGTACATCCACTAGATGGGCTTGTTTTTGTTACTGACAGGCTCAAAATGTTATTCTAGTTACTGACAACATTATGGAAGGATCTCATCAGAGATGGACCGTCCGAGAAATCATTTTATCATTGTAAAGCACACTTCATCCTGAGTCGACAGAAACAAAATAAAACTCCCAATAACTGTCTTGGTTCATCTATCTATTGTTCCAACAATCACCAAGAACTTTGGTTGAAATAAATCCTTAATTTGTGATAATGCAACATTTTTATACACTAAAAAAAATATTTATTTAAATAAAGTCTGGTGGATTTGGTGATATTGGTTTCGAGGTTGCTTCTGCTTAAATATTAAGGACCATACTATTTTATAAAAAGGTCACACTTGTAATAAAATTTTTTTAGCAAAATGGCAAAAATAAGAACTTTTATTGTGCATAAATTAAGGGTGCGAACATCGAAGCCTTTTACGCTCAATACTGGACCAAAATTGCTGTTGCCATTGCTCACTTAGACACCCAATTTGAAAAATACAGAACTGATCCTTTAAATTTTTTTTAGAAATTGATTTAACTTTTTTGTGAAAAAAAAGGTATCAGACATAAATTATTGGTCAGAGGTTGTTTTAATATGTCTTAAAACATGCGGAGGGGATCTTAAATGTCACATTTCTTTTTTCCCTAAACAGAGTGAAGGAGGTTTACAGGCTCGAAGAAATGGAGAAAATCTTTGTCAGGTGTGACAAGATGACCAATAAGCAACATGATCTAGGAAATAGCAGACCAAGCATAATATAATCATTCATAATATAATTCATCAGCTAAATGTTGAGGATTTTTCTCATCCAGACTAGAGATGAAGGTGACCAAGAGCTCAGGAGGAGTCCCACGTCTGTCCTACACGGGTAGAGATGACCGACACTTCCTCCCCACGGGCCTTTACATCATTAAAACTGTCAATGGTGCGTGATTGTGTTTGTCCTGCAGCTCATTGTCAAAAAGGGGCACTTTAATTCTCTTGCAGATTTAATTTGCTTTAAGCGTATCAAAGCCAAAACGATTCTGTGGGCGAAATGAATTACAAATAAAAATGTGCAAGATTTCTGTGTCTCCTCCCTCTCCATCCCTCAGAGCCGTGGACGATGGCATACAGCAAAAACTCCAAGATGAAGTTCTTCTATAATAAGATCACCAAGCAGTCCACCTATGAAATGCCACCCAACTCTGCTGCCCCCTTCCAGTACGTAAAGCCTTCTCTTCCCAAATATTCATTCCTGATTTCATCAATTGAATTAGAAAATGTATGTGAGATATTGTCAGATCTGTGGCGGGGATGATATGAAGTGTTAATGTATGCATGTAATAGCAGCCTTGATGATTTTATGAATGAAGAGTGTCCTTTCTTTGTGTTCGTCCTCAGTGTTTGCCACTCTGAGCGGCTCTTCTGGGCCTGGGTGGACGGGGTGATAGTTCATGATTCTCAGACACGGATGGACCCTGAGAAATTGTCCAAAGATGAAGTTTTGTCCTTTGTCCACCAGAATCACCACCCCTGAAACGCTGACTGGGCACCAAGGCTTTGCCAGCTTCAACCTAGACAAAGAATGCACTAGTCTCGTGGAGGACATAGAGCCTTAGAAAAGGTTATCATACAAAACCTTAACTGGTATTTATTCTGACAGCAAAGGAGGGGTTCATAAAGTACTGCCAAATAAACAAATCTACCAAAACATGGATCAAAACTATCATCTAAGTTAAAAAAAATACCTCACTGCAAACTGAATATTTGTCTATCAGTGGCTCACCCTGTGTTGTATTGAATCCTTGAAGAAAGCGTTTTTTCTCGCATGCGTCCACAGTGAAAGGAGGATCCAAAAAAGGGGGAACATTCTCTCTTCATTGCAGTCATTAGGGTCTCAGTTTAACTACAGCAAAACTGTATCCAAACATAATTTTACAAGCCCTCACACAACTTGTGCAGTTAAAAGCCAGGTTTAATTTATCCAGTCGTATGCGCAATGCTTCCCAAACACATGCATTTTTACTAAAAAGTTAGAAAAAAAATGTCTGCCTACGAGTAATGTGCCCTGAGTAAAAGTGAGGTACACCTCATACGTCGGCAGTTCTGAGCATACAACTGAAATAATGAGATTTGGACTAGACTGCATGACATATGTGAGAGTTTTTTTTAAAAGGATGTTTTAATATAGTTTTCCTTTTGTTAAAAATTGAGTTCTATGACTTCACTTCATGATTTTATTTTATTTTTTTTTTTTGCTGTTTTTAGACTCTACATTCACTCTGGAGGCATATGAGAAAAACAGAGTTTCTTCAGGAATTCACCATAACACGCAGGGAGTAATGGATGGTCAAAGTTTTTGTAAATCCCTGTTTTGTTGCCCAGTTAAATATCAGTTAATACATTGTTGTATAATCATTGTCAGGACCCTCTAGTTCATCCATATTATGTTCATTTGAGAAGTTATTACCAGGTTGTAAGTGGAGTTCTGGAGTTCAAGTGATTGATTGCTTGCTGCTATTTCCAGCGGTGACATTTGGAATCAGTGTAAGCAACGAACATTTGACAAACCACTCTGTCTTTCTGCCTTTTCCACTGCCCTTGGCTCTGTGAATTGTAATGAATGGGACTCCCCTCATATGGAGACAAAAAACTGCTGCCATTGTCTCTTCATTGGATTGCATGACCCTGTAGATGACATTTTTACAGCCCCATACAATGCTTGTGTGTGTGTGTGTGTGTGTGTGTGTGTGTGTGTGTGTGTGTGTGTGTGTGTGTGTGTGTGTGTGCGCACGCTCAAGCAATGACAAGAGAGATGCATCTGCGATTTGGATAATGCTTGAGATACAGATGTTAAACTATGCATCCATATCTGTAAACAGTCCTGCTTGCGTTGCGCTACAACTGCTCATCTCCATAGAGACCAGGATCTGTTTTTCTCACACCAACAGGCCCTGTGTTGTAAAACTGTAGCTGAAGTCTAAATACAAGAGACATTCTCACCATCACTTCATTGATCATATCAGTTTCTGATGTAGCAGCTTTCTCCCCATTCATAACTGACCTATCGTGTGTGTGTGTGTTAAACATTTGAAAGGTGTTGTGCTTTAGGTTTTAGGTTGTTTTTACTCCCACTCCTCTTTGTGGTTGTGCCTCATATCGCCTGGACTGTGTGTTTCTTAAATACTGCAAATTACTTATTTTTTTCTTGTAAAGTTAGCTATCGATCCCGATGATGTAAATAATTCTAATGTAGTAAATAAATGGGACCTGCTCTTCCCAGAAATGGCGTTTAAGTGCCTAGTAATATTGGATTTAGACTATAGTGTGAGTGATGATGACCATGGCTGGATGAAGCTGTTTGGTGGGACCTGTTGCGTTCAAGCTTGTTTACCAAAATGCACCATGTGAGTAAAATACAATCTGAAATAATAAAGGTTAAACTTGATTTTGGCATGCATGATGAGTCACCCCATATGTGGATTACTTTACAGATGCACCCAGTCAGTCATCAGAGCTGTACACTGGGAATGGGACTGAAAATATGACCAGATCATACCAACCTTGGTAAATATGGAGTTTGTGTTCATATTTTTTTTTACAAAATTTATATGGGGATTCACAATGTTGACTTGGCAGAAGACATATCCTCTCTTTATATTACACAGTCCCTGCCTTTCTATCACGTATTGTGTTTTACATAAACTTGAGATCATGCCTTGGCAAACATAGAAAAAATGTGTGTTTTCCCAGTTAAAGTTATAGATGGATTTGCATTTTTTCCACACTTAATACATATGTGGTCTGCCACAAAATGCACCCCCTCCAGATGACGCTAGTTTTTGTTAGATTTGTGCGTTTATTGTGTCATTTTAACTCAAAATTACTCTCATTTAGTCCTGTTCCTGAAGAACTGTATGACATGATTGTTGTTGGGAACTCAAACAAACCCAAACTATGCTTAAATTGTGAACAAAGTTGAACCTTTCTGCCCTTTTCATTTACTCAGCGCTGTTGCGGGACTCTTATTTTGAAGTTCCATTTGCTCAGCCAATCAGATTTCAGCTTGATGTGACAGGAAGCGATGACATGTAAACAAACGCGCTGCTCACCGCGACTGCACCAAACCGCACGACTTTACAGGTAACAAATCCCTTTTTTTTGTTTGTATTATACTGTTTTAGAACTAACAAGGTGATAACATTTTTTAAAAAGCGTTAAGCTATGCGGCGAAGAATTACTCAGCGACATATAAATTATTTACTGAATGCAGAGTTGTTTTATAAGCTAAGATGCGTCTGGATACATAACTAGTCTCGTGATGTAACCGGTCATATGAGGTTTTATAATGTCTTGTGATATGTATTATTGTGGTTGTAAAACGTCTGAAATTGTCGATGTTTTACTCCAAACAGACAGCTTTGACCTCCTCCCTTCACATCAGTCATGAGAAAAGCTCTGGGACAAGTTCTGCTCTCAACCGGACTACAGAACCCAAAATTCACAGCAGAAGAGAAAAAAGTAAATGTTTCCCGGATTCACTTATAAAGAATGACAGTAAACCTCACCCTGATCTGTTTGACACGCTGCCATGTGACAAGAGATGTCGTTAAGTTAGTGCTGAACTGTTACATCAACACTTGAGTTAAGCAGTAAAAGTTAAATTATAACGGGCTGTACTTTATTTATCAGAGGTGGGGGTGGATGCGGTGTGACTTAGTTTTTGTTTAGGTTTATAAAAAATAAAAAAATAAAAAAAACTGATCCCAAAGCCACAAATATTTTTAATTTAACCTCCCTGAGTGAGAGTGACTGGGGGAAATTTATGAATCTCCCCCTGTTATAAATAAGGGACTTAATTTCATTATCAAAGGAGAGGGTAAATGGGGTGTCACTTTTTTTTTAATTATTATGTTCTTTATTTATCAGAATCTGGCTCTTTTTATTTATTTATTTATTTACAATTTCTGGCTATGAAAAATAGTGTATCTTTTAATTAATTAGTTTAGTTAGTTTAGTTTTTTATTTGTAGAAAACATGCCCTTAAAACTCAACCATTTAAAGTTGTGTGGCCCCCACCCAAGCTAAAATAAAAACATATGTCCTCCTCCAGTGCTATTTTTTTTCCTTTCCCCCATTGCACCCTCCCTTCCCTCTGATTAATAGCAACCAGTCCCTAACTTAAAATATAAGTTAGTCCATCTTCTCAAATGTGGGGAATTGCCAATTTTCTTTGTTGTATATCATCGTGAACGGAGTGCGGGGCTTTGAACTGTGATGTTAGGACAAAATAACATCCTAGGATGACAGCTTGTTAGTAATGATTTTCCAAACTTGTCTGTAGTGCTAAAAAATAGTCAATCAATAGATAATTTATAGGCCTTTATCACAGCAGACATTTTTACTTGTCACAGTAGGAAAAGCACAAGTGTTTCTCATGACATTAATGCTGGCTCTGTTCTATTCAATAGCTCCAGTGAGAGTAAAACTGACCAAGCATGCAGGATACAAGGATCCTAAAATCAAAGCAGCTAAAAGGAATTCAGCCAACATTAATTTCAGGTGTCTTCCTTGAATAAAGGCCTGTTGGTTCTGAACAGCTCGTTATCGTTTATCAGTTCAAAGTTCCAAATAATTGCTTGCTCCAGCTTCTGTGACATTTTGCTGCTTTTTATCATAGTTAATTTTAAATAGTGTGTTTTTTAGTATGAGTGTTGTTTTCCACTGGTTTCTGACATTTTATAAATTAAATGATTTATTGAAAAATGATCAACAGAATAACCCTTTGAAACCTGGATCGACTTAAGTTTCCTTGTGCTGCATTCAGACACCTTTCACAATTATTTAAACCTTGAAACCTGAGCAGCAAATCAGTTTGATTTCTTTTGAAAACATTGAAAAAAGGCAGCAAGCAAGACATTGGTAAAAGGTGACAAGAAAAGAACCTGAAAATTACTTTTTGAAAAGAGAGGGAGGGAGAATTGCTAGGAAAATGTTCAGAAAACTATATTTATGATTATTATGATTCTATATTTATTAAAGTTAAGTTACAGAATATGTATATTATTATTATTATCTTTTTTTTGAGCACTTTTTTTCAGGAAATTTATATGTATTTTTGTAATTTTCTTTTCTTGATAATTTTAAGTTAATTTTTTTGTAACTGTTATACAATTTTTTGTTAAATTTGGGGTAATTTCTTTTGAGGATGCTCATTTTCTTCCCATGTTTTTAGAAGAAATCAAGCCAATTTGCTCGGGTTTAAAAGGGTTTATTTGTTATGAGTGTGTGAATATATGCTTGTTTTGCAGGCACAAGACTATGAGATCCGCACCTACCATGCCACTAAATGGATGAGCACCACTCTGAGCGGGATGCACTGGGATGCAGCCATGAACGCTGGCTTCCGCCGGCTCTTCAGCTACATTAAAGGCAACAACCACAACAGTGAGTTCAATTAATTTTGTTCCCAAAATGCCACATGTATTTATGTATGGTGAAAAGAAAAAAACAGGCAATGTCTGATCAATTAAGTATTTTGTGAAGCATGACATATTCTTTATTTTTGAGACTTTAGACAAGTGTTTTAGGCAGGTAAATTGTGGTGTAAAACAAACAAAAACAAATGTAAAGCCACACAGTTCTCTTAATAAAATTAAACCTGAATAAACACAATCAGGCAAGTTAATGATGTTCAGATGTTGCAAAATGAAGTTATGGATAACTTTGGCGTGAAGAAAAGAGAGCTGATGAATAAATGCAAGAGTCAATGAAAAAGTGCACTTTAGTTCTTGCTCAGCAGTTTGTAACAGAGTCGCTGCCTTTGTCTTAGTCAGCAGTTTAGAGCAGCATTATTTATGAGAATATATATTGTTTATGCCTGTAACTACTGAGGTCTGCAGTGTGAGGAGAGTATGATGTGTAAATCTGCAGTTTAATCCTCTACATCACATATTGTGGTTACATGTCTGCCATCTGTTCAGGTATCATTTTGTAAGGAGGTTTAATCCACCAGCTGGCAGCTCGGAGTTTGTTTAGAAGATTTAATATATTTTCAATCACAGAAGCTGATTTTACATCAGACTAATCATGAGCCTCATTTTTACATGATAAATTTATTTCACTTTATCATTAATGCCAATCGGCACGTATGATGCATAAATGATGTGTATGAACAAAAAACACATGTACGCCTTTTTCTATACATAAACTGGTATTTATTAAAGAAGAATGTGTCCACCTCATATAGTCTTCAAAGTAGGTGTACACGTTTTCAGAACAGATAGCTGCGGGTAAAATGATGAGGATGAGATTAAATGTAAATTTAGAGATAGATGATTTTTTTGCCAATTAGTCTTTTGAAAAAAATACTTTTTTGAATATAATTTTTTCTAAGATATGTGTTTTCAGAGCCATCTCGTTCATATAACATTCTTAATAATTTTTAAACTGCCATCCTTGGTATCATTCTTGCCTTTATGGGTCTTTAATGCTTTTTTTACCAAGAGATTGTTCAGATATATTACAGGGCTCTCTTAAATGTTATTTCTTTCTTTATTAGGTTATAGATTTATTGTTGTTTACATACATTCATTTATTTTTGTCTCAGTGATATTTCTCTTTATCAGAATCAGGGGTATGGACAGCTTTATAAATCTGACAAAACAGTTTAAGTTGTAATTCTACACAGAGTTTTATGCATCCCTTGGTCTGTTTGTTTTGGTGAGGAGAAGACCTCTGTGGATACTTCGGCTCCTAAACAATAAACACTGAAGGTATTATAACTGGGAGGTCATGTTTGGCACATGGGGAAAGTTTGAGCTGATTGCAACCTGCAGTCCATTGCTAGATGCTACCAAACCCCACACAGTGCCCCTTTTAAATTTAAGTTCATATTTCCTTGTTCTTCAGAGGTGGAAGTGGAGATGACGGCCCCTGTGACATGCCGCGTGGACCCTGGAGCCGGACCTACATGTGAATCTCAGTTCACTGTATCCTTCTACATCCCAGAGGAGCATCAGGACAATCCACCGTCACCGAGCGATCCGGAGGTGTTTGTGGAGCACAGGAAAGAGTTCACAGCTTACGTAAGGTAAAATACAACCTTGACAACCATTGATTATGCATATAATTACTAATTCAAGGTGATATTGTGTAAAAGTGTAAAAATTAACCTGGTAAGTCTTTTATATGTCCAGTCAATTGCACACAGCATAACAAATAAAAGTACAGTTAGAAGAGAACTGGTAAAATGAAGATTCGAAATCCCTGATATGCATAACATTACCCCAGATTCTTTTCTTGCTCCCTCCTCTAGGACATTCGGTGGTTTTGCCAATGAAAAAATGAAGCGTGAGGAGCTCCTGAAACTCATCGAGAGCCTGCAGAGGGATGGAGTCCAATACGTCGACAAGCCGTTCTACGCAGCCGGCTATGACAGTCCCTTCAAACTCATCAACCGCAGGAACGAGGTCTGGGTCCTCAAGAAGGAGCAGGAGTAGGAAGTTTCCAGGTCATGCAACACTCTGCCCGCTACAGCTGTCCTATTTTAGAGGAAGAAATTTACATGATCATTTTATAACACCTAGCACAGCACTTACTAATGTCCAAAGGGAAAAAAAATCATAGCTATTATGAATGTATGATGAACAAAATGGAATTTTTAAAGGTCGTACTGACATTTTTTCATGTCTAATTGTGTCTTTTGATGTATTTGCTTTGACTAAAAGTAACTGGATATACACGCACTGAAAGTCATGAGAAAGGGACCAAGCTAATCATAACAAGAGCTCTGGGAAGTCATAAACAAAAAAGCCATAAAAAAAACAGGATACAGTGAAACCTTAATTCCAACAGATGGAGCCAAGTAGTCAGAAAATAGTCTTTTGTTTAGTGCATTTTATCATGACAAAAAAAGTGCCTCATCATTTTTTAATAAGTTTTTTAAATATACACTGAATTGCTAATTGCTATTCATTCATGATTTTTTTAACAGTGAACATTTATCCACCTGGATCCTATTTTCCAATGTCTTTGTGTCTTACTGTCCAATGGGAACCACAGTTTTTGAAACTGGTCCAGTATTGAGCGAGAGGGCTGCAACAGGCAGCCGCGAGGCTGGCTGTTTCAGTGTAAGCACTCGGAGCATACACACGCCCTCAATGTACATCCACTGAAAGTGCTTGTTTTGCCACTGACAGGCTCAGATTGTTATTTGAAGTGTCTGACAACACTATGGAAAGGATCCCTACAGAGGAAGACCTTCACGTTGAAGAACAAGATCCTTTTTGTTTAATCAGCATCAGCCTGAGATAACAATCTGAGCCTGCCAGTGACAAAAGTAAGAACCTTCAGTGCACATACATTGACGGTGTGAACATGCCTCATGTGGTTACATTGCAGTTTCCTTGCTCCTGTCTGCAGCGGTGTCACTCAATACTGGACCAGTATTTAAAAATTGTTGTTCCCATTTGTCACTTTGACACAGAAACATGGTAAAATAGGGCCCAGGTTGAAAAATACTAGCCTTTACTCTTTAGGTTGTTAAAGCTTTCACATTTTAGTTTTTGCAAAGTACAAAATTTCCTTTTGATGTTACTGCATTTTGGCAAGTAAACATTGCTCATAAAAGGACATTTGTGTAGAGAAACTGACTTTATAAGTCTGAGCAAACAGGATTTTGTCCTGTCACTGACACTGGAGTCACCTTAAGAAAAGATCTCCTTGCAGTCAGTGTAGAATGATTACAGCGACCGATCACGCTTTCAGTGTACAAATAGATGTGTCTTTGTTGTGTTTAGAAAAACTTGAAAGAAATTGTAGGTCACCTGCAAACACTGACAGCAGGTATTTCCTCCTGTCAGTCAGTGTTGCTGCTGTGAAGGTGACTCTGTCTGCCTGCCTGACAAATGTTGGTGAATTTAAGTTTATCTGATCTCAGACTCCACTTCTTGTTACTGCTATCAAACTCGAAATGATGAGCAACTGAGTCATTGTAAATCTCGACCAGACACACCTGCATCAGGTCTCAGGAAAAACAACTTTGTGGTCCAAAATAGCATAAAAAACCATACTATAGCATTAAATATGTTTTTCTCATATTATTCATTCCGTTGTTATTGTTTCAAATAAAAATAAAAAGATTGGTATCAAAGGGCACAGATTTTTGACATGCAGTGGTTAATAATATCTAATCACTGGGAGGGGCGTGTGTGGTCACTCTAATATTGGACGTTTTTTGTGGGTCCTTGAATGCAGCGCAGCTCCTTTGTAGCTGAATTGAGAAGTTGAAAAAGGAGATCATGGAAGACGTTAAATTACAAATGTCAGGAGTAACCCAACAGCTGTTAAGAGAGATCAAGCCACTCCTCCAGCCTCCCATCACTGCACCACAGCCCCCAGTACAATCCAGAAGGGAGCGACAGCGACCAGCTCCCCATATGCATGACTTGGATGAACAAGGTAGGCCCATTTGCCACCAATGCAGACAAGCAAGTCACATCGCCAGATTTTGTAGGAGGCTAGCTGCCTCTCAGCCAGCTTTGACTTAGCTGTCCCTGCTGCTGAGGTCAGAGGGACAGGGGTTGAGGGCACACTAGAGGAGATGAGGGCCACAGAGACATTTATTGGGAACTGTCCAACAATTACAGTGTGCATTGAAGGTATTGAGCTGTCTGGACTGTTTGATACATCGAGCTGACTATCAGAACAGATCTGTCTGACAGACAACAGGAGGAGTTGCACACCCTGTTGCTGAAATGTGAGCTCAGGCTGGTGCAATTACTAATCTGTTGCTAAATCCTTTGCATATTAAACAAGATATTGTTAGCACCATTCTATCTGCCTCTTTTTTCTTGATCACCTGCAGTGCTGCTCTCACCCAGACTTTACAAACAGACCTGTCAATAAAATTCTCCATTTTTACACTCCTATATCCAAACCAATCTGTACATATATCACAATAGAATGTTGCAACAATTGCCCAAAACACCACAGTATAGCATGTCGGAAAACGACCGAAAATGTCATACTATAGTACGGTGAAAAATGTCAAAATATGACATATCCCAAAACAGCTGAAAACCACACAAAATGGCATATAGAGAAATGTCATGGCAGAGAATGATGCAAAACAACCAAAAGCACCATAATATAGCATGTCGAAACAACAACCAAAAATTCCATACTGCAGTATGGTGAAAAATGTCAAAATATGACCTGTCCCAAAAACAGCTTAAAACCACCTAAAATTAAAGCTGCATGCACAGCTTAGCTCAGTTGCTTAGAGCACTTCCCTGTGGACCTTGAGATTGTTGGTTCAAACCACACTGAGGGCAGATGATATTTACAAGCAGCTGTCCACACCACAGAGGGAAAAATAATGTCGAGCTCTAGCTCTAAGAGTGTTCCAGGTTGTGAGATTGAACTTTATCCAGGACAAGTGAGTTTTAAAGACTGCTGTCCAAACAAGAGTGTGAAAGAGAGCATCAAAAACAGTTAAAGTGTCAGGAGGTTTGGCTTAGTGGGTTAGCCAGCTGTTGCAGTTATGCAACACTACAAAATCCACGGCTGAGATTTCATGGATAATGCCAGAATTGGTGAAAACTATACATATACAAGACAAGAAGAAAATTTTGTCACAAACAAAATACTATACACTTGAATATTAAAACATGTCAGTACTCTCTAATGGACAAAGTGTGTTATTAAATCACAGTTTCTAAATTGCCACAGATTTTACTTTGAAATTTCCTTACCGATATTCCTTGATTTCGACAGATGCATCTGCTGATACTGCTTTTACCTGTTTCGGGATCACTTCACCTCATTTATGGGCCCAAACGACATATTACACAACTTTAAGTGCCTTAATTTGTCTGCAGTGTCACAATCTGTCTAAACTCTATGCATCTACGGCCAAATGATATTTTCCAGCATAAATAAAATAAAATGCTTCCAGTCGGGTTCGAACCAGTGTCCTCTTGCACACCAGCCAAAATGGTAGTCTACTAAGCCAAACTCATCAATACTTGTTACATCTATGCACCTAATTTGTAGGCAGTGATGTCTGGGGAAGACTCAGTCAATATGTTTTATGTAAGATTTTTCAGGGCAAAATTCAGTATCAGCAGCAACGTCTGTTGAAAGTTGACTGACAGATGAGAAAGAAACCACCACTGCAGCAAGGACACTGCCTTTATTCATGGGGTGCCTGTTTTATCCACTCAGCCACCAATGCCCCCTGACACTGCTTTTTACCTGTTTCAGGACCACTTCACCTCATTTATGGGCCAACAACATACTACGCAACTTTAAGTGCCTTATTTTGTCCGCATTGTCACAATCAGTGTCTAAACTGTATGAATCTACCCCCAAATGAAGTTTTCCTGCATAAATAAAATAAAATAGAATGCATCCAATAGGACTCAAACTATCATCTTCTTGCTTACCAGTCAGGTAGATTATCCACTCTACCAAACTCCTCTATGATATTAGTAAGTACTTTGTTGAGTCAAACCAACGTATTTATGCCAGAGAAGAATAGAATATTGCAAAAGTGGGCCAAAATACCAAAAAATGGCATGTCGAAAAAATGCCTGAAAATGTCATACTATAGTATGGCAAAAAAAATGGTAAAATATGACATGTCCCAAAAACAGCTGAAAACAACATGAAATAGCATGTCACACGTCATTTTCACCCCCTCCCTGAGCTACCACCTTATCGTGGTGGAGGGGTTTGCGTGTCCCAGTGATCCTAGGAGCTCGGTTGTCGGGGGCCTTTATGCCCCTGGTAGGGTCACCCATGGCAAACAGGTCCTAGGGGAGGGACCAGACAAAGTGTAGCTCAATGGACCCCTTGATGAAAAAGAAGACTCAGAGTTCAGGGTTCAGAGTTTCCCTCGCCCGGATGTGTGCCTGTACGTTGGAGTTTACCCCGGTGAATGACAGGGTAGCCACCCTCTGCCTTCGGGTGGGGGGAGCGGATCCTGACTGTTGTTTGTGCCTACGGTCCAAACAGCAGTTCAGAGTATCCACCCTTTTTGGAGTCCTTAGAGTGGGTGCTGGAGAATGCTCCTTCTGGGGACTCCCTTGTTCTGCTGGGGGACTTCAACGCTCACGTTGGCAACGACAGTGAGACCTGGAGGGGCGTGATTGGGAGGAATGGCCCCCCTGATCTGAACCCAAGTGGTGTTCTGTTATTGGACTTCTGTGCTCTCCACAGATTGTCCATAACAAACACCATGTTCAGGCATAAGGGTGTCCATATACGCACTTGGCATCGGGACACCCTAGGCCGCAGTTCGATGATCGACTTTGTAGTTGTATCGTCGGACTTGCGGCCGCATGTCTTTGACACTCGGGTGAAGAGAGGGGTGGAGCTGTCAACCGATCACCACCTGGTGGTGAGTTGGCTCAGATGGTGTGGGAGGACGCCGGTCAGACCTGGCTGACCAAAACGCATTGTGAGGGTCTGCTGGGAACGTCTGGCAGAGTCTCCCATCCGAAGGAGCTTCAACTCCCACCTCTGGGAGAGCTTTGACCATGTCCCGGTGGAGGCGGGGGACACTGAGTCCGCGTGGGCCATGTTCCGTGCCTCCATTGCTGAGGCGGCCGACTGGTGCTGTGGGTGTAAGGTGGTCGGTGCCTGTTGGGGTGGCAACACCCAAACCCTTGGGTGGGATGCCTTCAGGCTGAAGAAGGAGTCCTTTCGGGCCTTCTTGGCCTGTGGGACTGCAGAGGCAGAAGATAGGTACCGACAGGCCAAGCGGAATGCAGCTACAGCAGTCGCCGAGGCGAAAAACCGGGCACGGGAGGAGTTCAGTGAGACCATGGAGAGCGACTTCTGGATGGCTTCGAAGAGGTTCTGGACCACCATCCGGCATCTCAGGAGAGGGAAGCAGTGCTCTGTCAACACTGTGTATGATGGAGACGGGGCACTGCTGGACCTGGACTCAGGACGTTGTGGATCAGTGGAAGGAATACTTCAAAGACCTCCTCAATCCCACAGACATGCCTTCCAGTGAGGAAGCAGGGCCTGGGGACTCGGGGATGGGCTCCTCTATCTCTGGGGCTGAGGTTGCCAAGGTGGTCAAAAAAACGCTTGATGGCAGGGCCCCGGGGGTGGATGAGGTCCTCCCAGACTTCCTTAAGGCCCCGGATTTTGTTGGGCTGTCATGGTTGACACGACTCTGCAACATTGCATGGACATTGGGGGCAGTGCCTCTGGACTGGCAGACCGGGGTGGTGGTCCCTCTTTTCAAGAAGGGGGGCCGGGGGGTGTGTTCCAACTACAGGGGGATCACACTCCTCAGCCTCCCTGGTAAGGTCTATTCAGGGGTACTAGAGAGGAGGGTCCGACGGACAGTCGAACCTCGGTTTCAGGAGGAGCAATGTGGTTTTTGCCCCGGTCGTGGAACTGTGGACCAGCTCTGGACCCTTGGTAGGATCCTTGAGGATGCATGGGGGTTTGCCCAGCCAGTCCACATGTGCTTTGTGGACTTGGAGAAGGCATTCGACCGTGTCTCTCGGGGAGTCCTGTGGGGTGTTCTCCGGGAATATGGGGTTTCGACCCCCTGATACCAGCTGTCCATTCCCTGTATGACCGGTGCCAGAGCTTGGTCCACATTGCCGGCAGTAAGTTGAACTCGTTTCCGGTGAGGGTTGGACTCCGCCACGGCTGCCCTTTGTCACCTGTTCTGTTCATAACTTTTATGGACAGAATTTCTAGGCGCAGCCAGGGTGTTGAGGGGGTCCGGTTTGGTGACCTTAGGATTGGGTCTCTGCTCTTTGCAGATAATGTGGTCCTGTTGGCTTCATCGGGCCATGACCTTCAGCTCTCACTGGATCGGTTCGCAGCCGAGTGTGAAGCGGCCAGGATGAAAATCAGCACCTCCAAATCCGAGGCCATGGTTCTCAGCCGGAAAAAGGTGGAGTGCCCCCTCCAGATCGGGGATGAGATCCTGCCCCAAGTGGAGGAGTTTAAGTACCTTGGGGTCTTGTTCACGAGTGAGGGAAGCATGGAACAGAAGATCAACAGGTGGATCGGTGCAGCGTCTGCAGTAATGTGGACTCCGATCTGTCGTGGTGAAGACGGAACTGAGCTGAAAGGCAAAGCTCTCGATTTACCGGTGGATCTTCGTTCCTTCCCTCACCTATGGTCACGAGCTTTGGGTAGTGCCTGAAAGAACAAGATTGCGGGTACAAGTGGCTGAAAAGAGCTTCCTCCGTAGAGTGGCGGGGCTCTCCCTTAGAGATAGGGTGAGAAGCTCGGTCATCCGGGAGGAGCTTGAAGTAGAGCTACTGCTCCTCCGCGTTGAGAAGAGCCAGATGAGGTGACTTGGGCATCTAATTAGGATGCCTCCCAGACACCTCCTTGGTGAGGTGTTCAGGATAGGAGACCTGGGGAAGACCCAGGACACGCTTGAGAGACTATGTCTCTCAGCTGGCCTGGGAACACCTCGGGATCACTGGGGAAGAGCTGGACGAAGTGGCTGGGGAGAGGGAAGTCTGGGCTTCCCTTCTTAGGCTGCTGCCCCCGTGACCCGACAATGGATGGGCGGAAGAAAATGGATGGATGGATGGGAAGTCATGGTATAGAATGTTGCAAAAGTGCCCCGAAATATCATTATATAGCATGTCGAAAAAAAAACGTCCAAAAATGCCATAAAATAGTATGGCGAAAAATGTCAAAATATGAAATGTTCCAGAAACAGCTGAAAACAACATTAAGTAGCATGCAGTGACACGTCATGGCTAACAGTCTTGAATAAAAGCCAGAAAACACCATAGTATGTCATGTCCAAAAAATAACAGAAAATGCCATTTTATAGTATGGCAAATTATGTCAAAATATGACATGTCCCAAAAACATCTGAAAACACCTCAAAACAGCATAAAATAGCGTGCTGACAAACGCCATAGCATTGAAATGTGCAAAAATGGCCCAAGACACCATAAAATCACACGTTGAAAAAAATGACCGAAAAAGCAAGGCTATAGTAAGGCAAAAATGTCAAAATCTCACATGTCCCAAAAGCAGCTCAAAACAACATGAAATCGCGTCTTGATACATGCCATAGCATTAAAATGTGCAAAAACGACCCAAAACACCATAAAATCAAACCTTGAACAAAAAGACCGAAAAAGCAAGGCAAAAATGTCAAAATATGACATGTCCCAAAAACAGCTGAAAACACCTCAAAACAGTATAAAATAGCATGCTGACACACGCCATAGCATTAAAATGTGCATAAAAAGCCCAAAACACCATAAAATCAAACCTTGAACAAAGAGACCGAAAAAGCAAGGCTATAGTATGGCAAAAATGTCAAAATATGACATGTTCCAAAAACAACTGAAAACACCTTGAAACGGCATAAAATAGCGTGGTGATACACACCATAGCATTAAAATGTGCAAAAACGGCCCAAAACACCATAAAATCACATGTTGAAAAATAAGACCGAAAAAGCAAGGCTATAGTATGGCAAAAATGTCAAAATATGACATATCCCAAAACTAACTGAAAACACCTCAGAACAGCATAAAATAGCATGCTGAGACACACCATAGCATTAAATGTTGCAAAAACTGCCAAAAACACCAGAATTTAGCCTGTTAAAAAAAAGACGATAAAAAGCAAGGCTATAGTATGGCAAAAATGTCAAAATATGACATGTCCTAAATATAGCTTAAAACACCTCAAAACAGCATAAAATAGCGTGCTGACACACGCCATAGCATTAAATGTTGAAGAAAACGCTAAAAACACCAGAATTTAGCATGTTTAAAAAAAAGACGATAAAAAGCAAGGCTATAGTATGGCAAAAATGTCAAAATATGACATGTCCCAAAAATAGCTTAAAACACCTCAAAACAGCCTAAAATAGCGTGCTGAGACACGCCATAGCAAAGAATATTGCAAAAACGGCTAAAAACACCAGAATTTAGCATGTTAAAAAAAAGACGATAAAAAGCAAGGCTATAGTATGGCAAAAATGTCAAAATATGACATATCCCAAAACTAGCTTAAAACACCTCAAAACAGCATAAAATTGCGTGCTGAGACACGCCATAGCATAGAATACTGCAAAAAACGCTAAAATTAGCATAATTTAGCATGTTGAAAAAATGCCAAAAGAAGCAAGGCTATAGTATGGCAAAAATGTCAAAATATGACATGTCCCAAAAAGAGCTGAAAACACCTCTGTGAAGTTTCCCTCCACTGCGATCGCCTGCCTCGCCCCAATGAGTTTTACCTGTGTGTCATTGTCTTACCTACCCCAGTGTATTTAGTCTTTGTCTTCCCATTCCTCTGTGCCAGATTGTCTTTACCTCCTCAGTGAGCATTCCAATGTGTTAGATATTGATCCTTGCTCGTTTTTTGACAAATCTTTTGCCTCTGTTTTTGATACCTTTGCCTGTGGACTGAAAGCGTGTACCGACCTTTCTTGAAATATACATCCTGAACTGCTAAAATGCCGTGCTTGCTTTGTGGGTCCTTCATTTGTTTGTGCTGATAAGAAAAATTACAAAAAAGATAAAAAAAAGGCCATAATTTGGCATGTGAAAAAAAATGAATGAGGATGCAAGGCTATAGTAAGGCAAAAATGTCAAAATATGACATCCAAAAACAGCTGAAAACACCTCAAAAAAACATAAAATTTCGTGCTGATACACGCCATAGCATTAAAATGTGCAAAAACAGCCTAAAAACACAATGAAATCAAAAAAAATGACCGAAAAAGTAAGGCTATAGTAAGGCAAAAACTGTCAAAATATGACATGTCCCAAAAACAGCTGAAAACACCTCAAAACAGCATAAAATAGCGTGCTGACAAACACCATAGCATTAAAATGTGCAAAAAACGGCCCAAAACGCCATAAAAGCACCCTTGAAAAAATGAGACCAAAAAAGCAAGGCTATAGTAAGGCAAAAATGTCAGAATATGACATGTCCCAAAAACAGCTGAAAACACCTTAAAACAGCATAAAATAGCATGCTGCTGATACATGCCATAGCATCAAAATGTGCAAAAACTGCCAAAAAACATAAAAACATGTTGAAAAAAATGACCGAAAAAGCAAGGCTATAGTAAGGCAAAACTGTCAAAATATGACATGTCCCAAAAACAGCTGAAAACACCTCGAAACAGCATAAAATAGCGTGCTGACAAACACCATAGCATTAAAATGTGCAAAAACGGCCATAAACACCGTAATCAAGCAAACCTTGAAAAAAAAGAGCGAAAAAGCAAGGCTATAGTAAGGCAAAAATGTCAAAATATGACATGTCCCAAAAACAGCTGAAAACAACACCTCAAAACAGCATAAAATAGCGTGCTGACAAACGCCATAGCATTAAAATGTGCAAAAAACGGCCCAAAACGCCATAAAAGCAAACCTTGAAAAAAATGAGACCAAAAAAGCAAGCTATAGTAAGGCAAAAATGTCAGAATATGACATGTCCCAAAGGCAGTTGAAAACACCTCAAAACAGCAGAAAATAGTGCATGCCCATAGCATTAAAATGTGCAAAAACGGCCATAAACACCGTGAAATCAAACCTTGAAAAAAAAGAGCGAAAAAGCAAGGCTATAGTAAGGCAAAAATGTCAAAATATGACATGTCCCAAAAACAGCTGAACACACGTTAAAACAGCATAAAATAGCGTGCTGACAAACGCCATAGCATTAAAATGCGCAATAACGGCCTAAAAAACCATGAAATCAAACCTTGAAAAAAAAGACCGAAAAAGCAAGGCTATAGTAAGGCAAGAATGTCCAAATATGACATGTCAAAAAAACAGCTGAAAACACCTCAAAACAGCATAAAATAGCGTGCTGACAAATGCCATAGCAACAAAATGTGCAGGAACGGCCTAAAACACCATAAAATCACATGTTGAAAAAAAAAACACCGAAAAAGCAAGGCTATAGCAAGGCAAAAATGTCAAATTATGACATGTCCCAAAAACAGCTGAAAACACCTCGAAACAGCATAAAATAGCGTGCTGACACACGCCATAGCATTAAAATGTGCAAAAACGGCCCAAAACACCATAAAATCACATGTTGAAAAAAATGACCGAAAAAGCAAGGCTATAGTAAGGCAAAAATGGCCCAAAACACCAAAAAAGCAAACCTTGAAAAATGAGACCGAAAAAGCAAGGCGAGTAAGGCAAAAATGTCCAAATATGACATGTCCAAAAAACAGCTGAAAAAACCTCGAAACAGCATAAAATAGTGTGCTGACACACGACATACCATTAAAATGTGCAAAAACGCCTCAAAAGTCCATAAAATAGCATGTTGAAAAAATTAGAGAAAGAAAAAATGGCAATGGCAAAAATTGCAAATATGATATGTCCCAAAAAGAATTGAAAATCACATCAAACCACATAAAATAGCCTGTCGAGACACACCGTTGCATAGAAAGTTGCAAAAAGAGCCAAAACCCCCATAATTTGGCATGTTGAAAAAAATGACCCAAATAGCAATACAAGTGTGGTGAAAAATGTCCAAAAATGACATATCCCAAAAACAGCTGACAACTGCATAAAATAGCATGCCAAGACAGGCCATGGCATAGAATGTGTCAAAAGCAGCCCAAAACAGCATAATACGGTGTGTTGAAAAACCAACTGAAAATGCCATATTATAATATATGACATGTTCCAAAAACAGCTGAAAACCACATAAAATAGCACATAAAATAGCATGCCCAGACACATTTTGGCATCGAATATTGTAAAAACTGCCCAAAACACCAAAATATATCATGTTGATATATGAAATGCCATACTTTAGTATCACGAAAAATGTCATAATATGACGTCTCAAAAACAGCTGAAAACCACATCAAGTAGCATGCTGAGGCACGTCATGGCATAGAACGTTGCAAAAACGACCCTATACACCATAATAATGCATGTCCAAAAAACACCTGAAAGGGCCATTCTACATAGAATGGCTCAATATAGCACTTGGAAAAAATGACTGAAAACGTCATAGCAGTATGGTGAAAAATGTCAAAATACAACATGTGTAAGAAACAGCCGAAAACCACATAGTATATCATTTCGAAATACGTAATAGCATAGCATGGTAAAAAAAACAAAAAAATATCTTAATATAGCATGCAATATAGCAACAACTGAAAACGACATAGTAAATTATGTCGAGAAATGTGAAAATATGACCAAAAAATGGCTGAAAACCACAAAGAATAGCATGTCCAGGCATGTCATACTATAGCTTGTCAAAAAACAAAAAACATCATGATATAGCATGTCGAAAAACGTCTTGCATTTTCATAACCTACAGACAGTATGTTATACATACATACATACATACATACATACCACGTATGTTATACATACTGTCTGATAAAAAAAGTCAAACTGGTATCAATCGTGTGATTTCAGCTGGGAGGAGTTTGTATTGATTGCTGTCTGACAGCCAGATGGACACGGCGTCAGGGAGCAGGTGACTCTGCTGAAACGAAGGTGGAGGGACCATACTGTAAATACTGAGAGGCGGTCAGTGCTTCTGTGCCCTTGGGAACTATCACTCAGCGTGCCGAAGCGTTGAAAAGGCAGCAAGGAGCTGCGGGGAATGTTGAGAGGTTTCAGTCGTGGGTTTGCGAGCTGTAAGTCAAACAGTTGCTGTAGTTCAACACTCTGCAGTCAGTGGAAAGCTCTATTATGAGCTGAGCATGTTATTTAGTTTGTCTTAATAGGATGTCCAGAAGGAGACATAACTGATGACCCTGCTGGGGGACGGGAGGGGTAAACGATGGCCTCTGGAGCTCTCCAGATGACGGACGAGTGTGGGTGCCATGGCGACGGCACTAATGAGGCTGTGATTTTGGGCTGCTGGTTTGGCAGATGGAAGTAAATCACACACACACGCACGCACAGAAATGACACAGAAACCCACTCTTTAAATATCACTTTGTTTTTATTACACAGACATACACAACAGCATTAGCAGCTCCACCCCCACTACTTCTTCTGCCCCCCCGTCTTTTCACACGTTCTCTGCGATTGAGACATTTTTCTGTCATGAGACAAGCCCGGGCCCCAAGTGCTCGATCATGTCCGGGCGGGAGCTGGGAAACACACTTTGGTCACAGGTGATTAAACCACCGGGTGTTATGGCTGTTAGAAGGTTATGAAGTCTCATGCCTGTCAGCTTGCTCTTTAGAGACCGCATTTACTCAGCTGAGAGCACCAGCACGGGCTATGCATGACTCAGGATAAAGGGCAGCAGAAGGCTTTAGCATAATAATTGACATTATTGCATTTTTTGTTACCCCTCCTAACACCCAGACCAAACTGCATGCGTGAGCGGAGCGTGTCCGTTGCGGAACCTGTTGGTTTTTATTTTGGCGCCCGTGTTGGCAGGTTCAAGCAGGCACACTGCAGGCATTAGCAGCTCTGCCCAGGTGTGATGCGTCTTCTGCTCAACTGTGGCACATATAGAGATTCAGAGTTTTGCCTCAACCTTAACCTTTGTTGTATCTGTTTTAAAATAAAAGCCATCTGACAATGTTTCTTTCAAAAGAAACGCTTCAAGTTAACACAAGGCTTTTTACTAGAAAATATTTGCATGACTGTGTTGTTGACAGAGCAGTGGCGTGCACAGCTCCAAAAATGAGCGGAGAATTGGCTTTTAATTGCAGAAATTCTGGCAGTAGCACTGCAGCAACAACGCTGCCGAGTGGATACCACAAGCGTGCGAGCTGCAGCAGTTTAGCGAGGTAACCGTCACATGCTGCTCGCGCATGCAGTGTGACCCAGGCCTAACCCTTCCCTGTGCCACCATCACCTCGCTGGTTGACTTCGATCATGACGCCTTTTGCAGCCCTGCTATGTGAAAATAAATAACCTACAAAACCACTCCCTCCCAGCAAACGCAGGGCTCTAAACATGTACAGTCTTTGAAAATAAGTCAAAATGTTACTTAAAACTCCTTTCTCTATGTATTTACATACAGATTCATATAAAACTGCAAAAGGATAAACTTAGCAGAAACAGCGTTATAGAAATCATTTAAGCCCTAAAAGCTTCTAGCAGGTCTCAGCAAACTCAGCGATGACTCTCAGATTGTTTTCATTTCCAGATTAACGGCAAGCAGTTAATTTTTTTTTAGCTCTTTGGTAACTGACATGTTCACTAAAAGACCTTGACAGTAAAATAAGCTTTTCTTTCTTCTGTCTTTACATTTATAGATTCATACTTAACTCTCAAACACAAGTCATGACATCACTTGTTTATTAAAACAATCTTTAAAACATAGTCACAAACAAAGATAAAGACCTATGCACAGTGCAAAATCTACAAACTAAAATTTTATCAATAGAGGATTTATGAGCCTTTTTATAGAGTAAATTTGCTGTTTTGGTTGAGTCGTTTTACACTCGACAGTTGTTTTATTCCTGCCCGTCACTAGGAGACAACACTGAGCCCTGTGCACTTCCTATGGACCACTGAACATACCAGCTCTGCAAACTAAACCTCTGAGCTAAGAGCAGAAAGCAAAACCTGGCAAAGTTGTACCATGGAGCCGTCAGTTGTACCACATCCTCCTTGTGTTCTTTCCACAACATTACAGGCTGTTTGAAGCCAACACTTGCAAACCGTGGTGCTCTCTTAAAAACACTTTCCAGAGCCAACAGAAGCCGAGAAGATTCACAAGGCGAGCATCTGTCCGACACGCCTCTACATTCCACTCTTTTCAACTGCCTAGCTACGTAGCACCACAGCAGCAAAGTTACAACTTGTGACTTTTCAATTCCTTCAATTCACCTTCCATCTGAACTTTGTCCTAAAAAGGTTCCTGCGTGTTAACGATGAGAAAGTTAAAAAACAGCAAAACAAACTAAGAACACCGGGCGTTTAACACAAAGGGTGAGTCACAAAACGAAGGACAGAGTGAAAATCATGAAAAGCTGCAGCAGAACCAGTTCTCCACTTCAAGTTCAGCCCCGTCCATAATGCGTCGACCTCGGACCTCATAAAAGGGCCCGACATATCCACTCCCTCAGAGGCAGCGTCGAAGGGGTGGGGCTCAGGAAGGTGTCTCTACCGGCTCCCCTTCCTGCCCCCTACCTGGTTATGACGAGTGGTTTCAGCTCCCCCTGTCTAAGGGGCGGTCTTTGCGCTTTAGCTTCTGCTCTCTTCAGATAAAGTGCCATTGGAGTTGTTGAGTACAGGGAGTGCCTGAGCCGTGGGTCCGGTCTCTGCAGTGTCCCCATACTCGCTCTCAGCCAGCTCCCCCTCACGCTCACAGATTACTGTCATTGGGCTGCTGAGGATTCGGCTGCGCGCATTGTACTTGCTGCTGGCAGCAGAGGGTGGCGTGCGCGAGCGCCCGTATTTTAACCCGCTCATCGAGAAAGACGATGATGTCGGTGAGGAAAGAGCCAAGGCCTCGTAGCGGCTCCACTCATCTGTCGCCCTCTTACCGCGGCCAGGAGAGGCACAGGGGCTGTGTGGCGATGACAGCGGGGAGGGAGAAGCAGCAGGGGAGTCTAATGCTGACTCGGAGTGCGTTCTCTGGAAGCGAGGGTCCGTGGAGCGAAGCATCTCAGTGGCCGACATCCTGAAGCTGGTCTCTGAGCGGCTGCCCTTCTTTAGGAGAAGCGCCTTAAAGGTGTCGCTGCTGGTGGAGGACTTACGGAGGTTGCGCTGGATGGAGCCTGTTTGGCGGGGCAAGGAGGATACCATCCCTGGGGAGCCGCCTGTGGGGGTGACGGGTGGAGAATGTGGTTGGCTCCCAGCCCGGGACTTGTCCTCCTCGGACTCCTTGCGACCTAAGACCTTGCGTTTTGACCTAGGGTAAGACACAGATAGCCAGATTAATGCTGTGCTTGAAGAAATTCTGCAGAGCGAGTGAGTCCAAGCAGGATTAATTAATTTTCAAAAGTTAAATGTTGAATTGGATGGAAGAGCAAGAAGAAGAAATGCAAAAGTTGGGGGCAGTTTTGTCAGGAAACAACTATCAAATCCAATTATTCAAATCAAGGCTTAAGGACTTCATATATCTGAGCAGGAAGCAGCCTTTGATAAACTGCCCAACGCAGCTTTGTGAATGTTTCCATGTCGTCGTAGCAAAAAAAAAAAGAGAGACAGCACTTAAAATACTTGCTGCTCGTCTCAAATCTTTGTCCTAAATTTGCCATATGTCAGCACTGCCCCCAGCAATCAAGCGTCAAAGCACAAATCTTAAACAAAGAGGAGCACTGAGTGGCACAGATGCTCAAAAAAAAATAAAGGAGGGCAATTAGAACAAGAGTTATACATATTTGTTAAAGAAATCCAACGAGGTTTTACAAGTGAAGCTGCAGACGCTGCAGACGCTGCAACTCTGCGGGAAAGCCAAGACGCGGCGCAATGAAATTAATCAAAAACACAAACTGGGAAAAGTGCCCAAAGCAGTTTTAATGACAAGAGGACGATTCAGGCTCCTCTCAGCAGGGGGTATCAGAGTGGTTGACTGCACCGCTCAGCCTACATCGTCCATAACTCCTGCACCAAGGCGTAGCAATAAAGCTGCAACTGGCAGAATACAGCGGATTAGGGCGAGCAGGGAAACAGCCTTATTAATCTGTGGTCCGGGGGGTTGCACCGTGGGATTATTGTTGCTAATCCAAAGATAGCGTCACTGCAGTGGCAGAAACAATGCTTGCTAATTAAAGAGAAGAGGCTACCTGCCACTTCGCACCTCTCTAGAAAGGATGCACCCACCCACTGCGTGTCCCCTCTGCACAGGGAGGGAGAGGAGACAGATGATGAAAGTCATGAAGAGCACAGATTATGTGATACGAAAGAGACATTTGATGCTAAAGGGAGCAGTGAAGGACGCAGTGAGACAAAATCCTTAATCCTCACATTAGATCCACAGAAAGAAACTCTTCTATAAAGGATAAAATAACCTGTCTGGAATATACTTCTGAAGGTCAAATGAGAAGAAGAGCTAGAGGGTTTGTGAGAGAGTCTGCCGTCTGTTTAAAAAAAACCTGCAAAATATTTGTCTGTGCCCCAAATTCAACCTCCATCTAGCGTCGTCCCCCTGCGAGCTCCCTCGCCACATTAGCCCGTCAGCATTACATAAGACTTTTCTCACACACATTCACACGTGCATACACTCATACACCTGAACTCAGTCAACCAAGACGGCTCCACACTGAACTCATGCTTTGTTAAATGCAAAAATGTTGGCAGCACAGGAGAGCCCATCTCGGGTTTAGACGTAAACAAGGCTGCAATTTAAGAGGTATCTCAGAGTGCCTGATCGATCGCTTTCTCTTGGCTGTATTACATTTGGTTTAGAGGATCTCCCTCCAGACGGGTTGTATTTTATGCTGTAACTGTGAAGGCCATTTAATTCAGGGTTTTAATCACTCTGTTTTGCCACAGAGAGAGAGGAAGAGGACAGGGAACAGGGAGGGGAGATGACATAGTGGGAAACAAAGGTATTGGACAGGTGAGAAGGGTAGAGGACATGTATCGGCGACGCGAAGAAGTAACAGCTAAGAAGACAGCAAGAAAGTCAGCATCAACAAAATACAAATAATACATTAGAAAGCTTACATTCTGAAGTACAAAATATCATTTCATCACTTGATATTTCCGACAATAACTTAAGTTGTTCAAATGAATTTTAACGTAATGACAAAGACGACAGATAACCTTTTTGCATTTTGAAGGAGCAGTCTGTGGAACTTTGTGGCATCTAGTGGTGAGGATTGCAGATTGCAACCAGCTGAAACTTCTCCCATGTGCTAACTGTGAACGTGAAGGTCTCTTCCTCTCAAAACGTGATTAAAACCAGTGAAAACACTGAATAAAGCAGTTTCACAGTAAATCAGTTAATTTCCCATGCTGCTTGTCGTGCGGGGGCTGCTGACTCTGGTGGCCAACATCAAAATGCAAATGGCCCAATCTAGAGCCAGAAGCCCCTATAAAACTGTCTGTTTAAGGTGGTTATATCGCATTATTGCGCTGCCTCGCCGTTCTGTGTAAGAGGTACGATTGTGGAACAGGGAGGCAGAGTTTTCTTGCCTTTGTGCCGGCAACAGAGGCAGCACCACACAGAGCTCTGAGGGCTAGCAGCGGTTAGCAGATAACTCAGAACAGATGAACAGTGGTTAAAAATTAGAAAAATGATAAGATTCAGGAGCTGCTTACCCCACTGAGTAGAGAACAAGATCAGCCTCCATATAACAGAAACTGTAAAGAACTGTTATTGCCACGTTATGTTATTGTTATTCTTTAGAAAGCACTGCTGATGCATACATTTTATGTCACACTAAAGGCTAGCGCTGTTGTGTTAACCGTCATGCCTGTTACCCCTGTTTTGCTTCTGTGATGCCAGCATGCTTACTAAAATTACACACTGGAGCAGCATGATGCATTCGTAGTTTGGTTCTGTGTATGAATGCAAAGGCAGCATAAAGAGGGGACTTTGTAGTAGCTCTATAGCACAATCTCCGTGTAAAAAAGGCTAGTGTTTGGTCTGTCCCTTCTTATCTATTGTAGAAACATGGTGGTGCTATTTGGTCATCTCTGTAGAGAAGGACCTGCTCCCTATGCCTATGAATGGCTCAATCTAAGGTAAAAAAAAAACTATTTTTATTTTCAGGTGATAATACACTTACGAAAATATACTTCTGTTCTGTTTCTGCTAATATATCCCCCTAAAACCTACAAGGTGCACCTTTAACTCTTGTTTGTTTATGCGATTGTGTGAATCGGACTCATTCTTCATCGCAGTTATTAATTCCTTTCATTTCAACATTATCACCAGGAGTCTGTCATCACTTCACTTCCCACTTATCAAAAACCTGTAAAACGATCCTTTATGTTCTATACTCAGGAGGTGCAACAGAGGAGAGCAGTAAAGCAATTGGTAAATAAACACAATTCCACTGCGAGGTTTGCACGCACATGCTTACACAATCCTCACGTGCAATTAAACTGCACGATAAATCGCACTTGCACATGTGATGTGTGCACCATAAATACATCGACAATCTGTCGCTGGCAGAAATAAAATCCCATGAAATGAAATCCTGTGATGCTCAAGAGAACTCCGACTGCCGCTGCACGTGACCGTGAAACACAAACTGGCGGGCTGCATGAGAAATTTATGTGTGTGCTGCCTTTGAAGCACGTATGCAATCTATGTCAGAGAGAAGTGCGTACGAGAACGAGAGAAACAGAGAGAAGGAGAAAGACAAATCTCTCCGGTGGCCTCTAACCTAGATTAGGACCCGAGGGTGTCAAGTAGTTAAATAATGGATGAAGCAACCGCCTTTTTTCTCCAGCTGAGAATGAGCAACACTAATGTGGCTTCGCTAACACAGATGCCTCGATAAACATGTGACAACTGACTCATTTTGCTTCTTAAATCGGCCACTGACCAGGAACAGAAAAAGCCACTCTGGGCTGAGAGGCTCCAGAGACCTGCTATTTGACAGATGTGCATGCTTGCAGATGGGACAGCGCCGGCTAAAGTTATGACTGAGAGGTGGAGGGCAGAGGAGGAGGAGGAGGATGGAGAGAGAAATCATGGGTTGAAAGGGGGAAGGAGATCAGGGTGATGTGGTTTATGAGCTGCTGAGAACGAGAGAATGAGACGCTGACAGAGAAAAGGGGAGAAGGTAGAGAGAGAAAAACAGAACCATATATAAATTATATATCAGGAGTTGAAGCAGGTCAGGAGCAAGGAAGTTGGAGGAGATGAAGGTGTGACAGGAAGTGTAAAAAGAGAGAAATGCATCATTGTACCTGTGAATGACAGCAAAAAGGTCCTCAGTGGTTCGGGGCCGCGTCGGAGTCGGGGTCACCATGTTCTCCTCAGAGGCCCCGTTGGCCGACAGGACCGGAGACGATTCAGCCGTACTGGAGTAGAACACTTCACCTGAAACGCAGAAACATACACACAGTTACATTATAGTTAACACGCACACTTCAGGTTTACTCATCACACACTTGTGAATCCACCATTCCACCGCTTTAACCTGGATGTCTATGAAATCTGAAGTGGTACGGAGGAGGTGTCGGACTGTCTTCTTACATTCTCTCTCTGTCTCTAGCTGTCCTCTCTTTTCTTCTCTAGTTCAGCCTCTTTTCTCCTCCTCCTCCTCTCAACCTCCACACTCACGTCTGCGCTTCGACTGCCTGAGCCGCTGCAGGCAGTCTCACTTTACACTCTCCCCATCCTCCCCTCCATCCAGATCTGTTCCCCTCCCCTCTGATACGATGGAGCCCCTCCCCCCTCTCCCTACAACCACGAAAAGCATCTCCCCTGGGACACTTGCCCCCTCCCTTACCTAGGAGAGAGAAGAAGGGAAAGATAGGAAGCAGGGCAGAAAGAGAGAGAGAGAGGAGTAGGACAGACTGAGGGTGAGAGATACACAGGAAAGAAGAGGAAAAGTGCAAAAACGGATATTTGGAAATAAGGATGGATGGTGGAGAGAAGTCGAGTAGACAGTGGAGGCTGAGGTGTATAGAGGAGGTGGGGGTAGAGAAAAAGAGCAATGCGGGAAAAACGAAGGGACAGTAGCCACAAGAGATCTCTGCGTATGAAATGTGGAAGAGAGAGACAGAGAGGAGGCTGCAGCAGTGCTGTCCAAGTGATAAGCCGCCAATCCCGCGCTATTTTCACAGTTTTTCAAACCTTTCAAAGCTGGCAGTTTCAAGTTTGAATCCTTTGCTTTTGCGGGGCGAAATGAATTTCACAGCTGCCTGAGAGGCTGGACGCAGATCCAGCAGGCAGCAGCATCACTACTAACCATAAAGGATGATGGTAATGAGCTTAACTAATAAGTAGATGAAGGTTGTTTTGACTGTCAGTTTAAAATCAGTGTTTCAAACTTTGATTTAATGATAAAAAAATATATACATATAAAACATAATGAAATAAAAATTAGACTCACTAGTGTCGTCCTCCTTGGAACTGATGGATCCAGTCGTGCTACTTGTCCCATCTCCCTCCTCCTCTTCCTCTTCATGAGCCTCTCCATTGGTACACACTCTGTGGTCAGGACTCCTCTCCTGGCTGGGAGACTCGTCCAGAGTCACTGTGGATGCTGGAGGCTCAGAGCTCTCTGAAGTCTCTTCCTCCTGTTGCTCACTTTTACTCTCTTCCTCTTCTTTCTGAATTTGTTTTTGCGGCGCATCTACTTGGTCTTCTGCTTGCGACAGGCTGGCTGTATCCTCCTGTTGAGTTTGAACCTGTTCTGTGATTGGTTGGGGGCTAAACGGTGGGAGAAAAGAGATTTGGGGTTTCTTGGAGACGACTGGGGGTTTCTGTTTGACTGGAGAGCTTTGGGAGCTCTCTGGTGGACTGGCCAATGGTTCAACTTTATCTGTTCCATTTAAGAGAAAGTGATCTTCGGCTTTTCCGTTTATGACAGCACAATCTGGTGTGTTGTCTGTGATGCTGCAGTCTAAAGACAACTCCTCTAAGAGTTTTGACACAGGCGATGGTGAGGAGTTGCGTGAATCTTCCTCTGTGGAGCCGTTTGACAGGTGTATCATTGTGAGATGCTCCAGGCTCTTGGGGTTCAGACCCTGAAGGAGGTCCACACCTGTTTGCTGAGCCCTGGTGTCATCTGATTGGCCGTTAATCTCCTTCTCTGGCCGTTTAACGGAGCGGAGCTGAACGCTCTGCAGCGCAAACGGGGTGATGAGCGGCTTGGGTGACTTTGTGGGGCTGCTGGGAAGAGCTGGTTTAGGAGCATCTTTCACTGCCTTCACAAAAGACGGGGAGAAGGAAGGTGGGACAACAGCAGGCAGTGGAGGAGGAGGAGGGGGCCCCATGGAGGGGACAGGAGGGGGAGGTGGAGGGGGAGGACTGAAGCTCCCATTGTAGGATGGGTCACCCAAGCCGCTCATCACCCCGTTATGGAGGAGGAGGGAATTCAGGGGAGGTGGGAGGAAGCAGGTGGTGGAATGAGACCCTGTGGTGTGGTTGGAATTGGGGGAGTTAGAAGAGGGTTGCCTGCACTGGAGGGTGTGGTAGAGGGGGAGGGAAGGGTGGAGGTGGGCTGAGAGGGGTGGTGGGAGCTGAGGAGGAGGACAGGGGCAAGGGGGGAGGTGGTGGAGGAGGAGGTCCGGAGCTTTTGAGTGAGTCTGAGGTGTTGGAGGAGAGGGAGGTGGAAGAGGAAGACATGGAGACAGAGGAGAGGAGAGATGACTTTCTTTCTGGGACTTTAGGTTTGGGCCGGCTGCCCGAGGGAGACATGGACCTGACGAAGGAGGGCACTGGGGTTCCAGCTGTGGGCGTGTTGGACTGGCTCGAGTACCCGCTGGATGGGGAGGTCAGCCTGTGCACCCTATCTGGTGAGGAGGTGGACATTTTGGGCTTCACTGCCATCCCGCCCTCCTGGCCTGGAGCTCCAGGTGCCTGCCCGTTGTTGAGAATCTCCCCTCCATTGTGTAACTCTCCTGGGTGAGCCCCAGTGTTATCTGTGGTGTTTGCCGGGGGTGTCTGTGCCCTCTGGTCTCCATGGTTACGAGGGTAGTCCATGTAGTAGCCCCAGGAATCAGCATAGTCTGAACGCAAGCTGCTGGTGTCACTGTGAGCGGGAGTCACATGGCATAGCGAGTACACATTGGACACACCGCCACAGTTGGCGTTAGCTGTTAATGATGCTGCAGAGCTACCTGCACTGATGCTACTCTGACTGCGTGGCCGTAGCACCCAAGGGTCGTCGTAGTCGCTGCTCGGGCTGTGAGACGGTGAAGAAGGTGACGCCCCTTTTCCTTTCCCTCCCCTCAGCCCCATCTGCAGGCTCTGCTGCAAGCTTGCAATAAGAGTCTCGTTTAGCATGGCTCCGTTTGACTCACTAGCACCGCTGATGGCACTCACACCTCCAAGGGGCTTTTTTGGACCAGACTTGCGTCTCAGAGAGTCAGTGCGAGCTGGGGGCAGAGGAGGCTTCTTGGCCTTACGGAGAGAGATGCTGCGGGACAGAGAGCGGTCACTGTACAAGCTTCCAGAGTCTTCCTGATTGGCCATCTCACGGCATTCGTACATGCTGTGCCTAGTGGCACGTCCAGGTGCCGCGCCCTGCCCACTGCCATGGCTGCGAGAGCGCAGGCCTGAGTCCAGGTGCATGGAGGTGTAGTATCCATCATTGTCTTGGGAATAGAGGGAGCTGGAGTCAGTAGTGGTCCTTGAGGAGAGGTCCAGGCTGCTGTACAGCTGGTTTATGGGAGTGGAGCAGCTGGAGGTGAGAGTGCGGTGCGGAACCACTACATTTTCCGGCGTGTCATAGATCCACTGCTCCTCTGGCAGACTGGATGGCGGCGTGGGGGCCAAGGTACTGTGGCTGTGTATACTGCTATCCGAGTGCCCTGACTCGCTAGCAGGTGCTGCTACTAACAGACCACCATCCTCTGGTGCATGAGTGGGAGTAGAGGTGGCCAAGGCCGGGCAGGTGGAACTGTGGGTGAAGCCTGCTGGACTGGGGTCATTGTTGATGGAGGAAGCCAGACTGAGCGGCCGAGCTGTGGGGTAAGTCGAGGCGGGGGACTGGGGGAGCTGACCAGAGGTGTTGAGGGTTATGACCTCACAGGAGCTGGACATGGTGGCGTTGGGGATGAGTGAGGTGGAATAAGCGGCATGTGGCGAGACCACACATGCAGGACCACCACCCCAATCACTGGCCTGCGTCCCCCTCACCTCCTGAGACTTGGGCCGGGGCAGGGTGCCTGTCCTCGGGGCGTTTCTCATGTGCACTACTGTGTCGTCAACCTGGAGCTTTCCGATCTGCCTCTGAGGTGTAGTTTGCTCCTCTGACTTGATGGGGGTGCTGCTACAGATGGGGTCAGCGCTGAGGGACACCCTGGCGCCCTGTCGGGGCAGACTGTGAAAGCGTGAAGGATCTCTGTTATACTGTGGCAGCATCAGGATCCCGGAGCTGTCGCTGCTCGAGATGGATATACTTCCTGTCGAGGAGGAGTTGGAAAGGCCGGCCATTTGAGCGGCGATCCCCTGTCCTCTTTGAGCCCGGATTCTTCTCATGGACGGGGGGACAATCTTCACCTCTTCTGTCTGGCAGCCGGAGTCTCTGGTTTCTGAACGTCGGAGCGTTGAGTTTACGCTCCCAACTCTGCCCAAGGTGGAGTACTGTCCTGGGATGAACATGGAATGCGGCCGGAGCTCTCCGCCGTGTCCTTTTGCTGCTGTCAAAGCAAGAAGGAAAATAAAATAAACATGATCAATCTCTTGTTTTCTCTTCTTCCTCCTTCTGTTTTGTCTCTTTAATGCCTTCTGTTTTTCTGGCCTGACTGTTCGATAAACTGAGGTCACATGGAAGCTAATTAATTTGATTTGCGGTAACCCTCTCATGCGTTAATAACTTCTGGTCTTCATTAGGAAAAAAGGGTATAAGGGGAAGACAGAGAGACTCCCTGCTATGCTTCCTCTCCTATCCTGGCTCTGGCTCAGTCCGATAAAAAAGCGAATTATACCCTAAGGTCCAGGACAGACAGCTGGTGAGGTGCGAGCCAGACAACAACACATACATGGACACAAACATACACAGTGTGGACATGGTCATGCACTGTCATACAAGGCAGAACACACAGAAACACAGGTTGACACAGAGACAAGGACAAACAGAAATGCAGATAAAGACACACACACACTGAACATACCGGCTAGTAAACAAACAATATGAAGAATGAGTTGTAAACCGGGTGATGATCTCTAGTGTGTCTCCCATCTGTGGTGCCTCTCCTGTTGATGCTCGTATCCCAAAACATACACACACTCTTGCGTCCTTTCTTCTCTCTCACCCCCCTCGTCTCGCTCTCTCTCTTTAAACCACACATACACTCTCTTCCTCCTTTGCTAAAAGCTGGAGTGACAGCTTGGCTGCTGCTGCTGCTGCGATAGATTAAGCTGCAGGTCTACTTCGCAGGCAGCTCTTGTGCAGGGGAGAGGGAGGGATGAAGCACTGGGACAATTACCCCGGCCCAGTAATCATGACATTCAGAGGCTGTCGTCAGCTGGTCACTAACCAGACTTTAAAGCCCCTTTCCTATCAGCCTCGGTGATCTTATCACCACAGAGAAATGACATTCTCCTTAAACACCACTGCTGCCCGCAGCTCAGAGACGTGGAACATAAACATCAGCCATGCAGTGCCGTCAGCACAGCGTCAGCTTAGTAAGCTTAGTGCTCGCTTAACACCCAGCTCAGCTGAGTAACTAAGAGCAGGGGACCTTTAAAACTTCATATTTGTTATTGAGCCCCCGTCTGTAGGAGGGTTTCAGGATCCTGTGTTCGGAAAATGACGCGGGGCCTTTTTAGGTGCCCATAATCAAGAGTCTGTTCTCTCATATTCAATACATGTTGGCAAGCAAGTACAACACACATGCTAAGATTATCAGTATGGATTAAGGACACACAATTAACACACAATTCACAGAAAAAGGACTGCAGCAAATTAAGCTGAAAGATTATGGCACAATATGAATGGCAAACGCTGCAGTTAACTTTTCCTATGTGACATGATTTTCCAACAGGCAAAGTTTAAAATCAGATTATACGAGTGCAAGAGTTTCTGGAGGAGGAGAAAGGGTGAAAGGAAAACCACAAAACTACTGAAAAGGATTTCATTACTGGTTCTTGGCTGTGGATGCAGTTAAACAAGATGGAGGAGCAAATGGGGACACTTGGTATGAAGAACTGAAACAGAACATCTGCAGGGCCTTGATCCAACACTGTGGACTTGCGTGTGTCATTTTCTTCCCTTCAATATGAAGGAATAATACTGAGCTCTCCACTCAGTGCATACAGTTAATAGATAAAAGCATAAGTCTATAGTGAGTAAGGTTATAGGAAGTAATGACAGAAGAAGTGCTGCTTGCCCAGAGTGTTGGTACAGGTCAGTGGACAGTAGAGGGCAACACGTTGCCCCGCAGTGATCCATACCTAGCTCATGGTTGAAGTTGTCAGGCAGCCCTGATATAGTCTTTCTGCGTTTGACCTTCTTGGGCCGGCGGGATACGGTGTCAGTGTTAATGAGGGAACGCCGGATGCTCGCCTGTCGGTCAAACACTGCCCCTGGTAGCCGGGAGGGCGAGAGCAAGGCAGGCGGACACACAGGCAAACAGTAGTCGGTTAGTTGGTAGGAACACACTCAACAACATGCAGAAGTTTTTTTTTATTTTCAAGTTGAACATGCAACATCATCAGGGCAAGAAGCCTAAAGGGTCAGTTCAACCAAATTATGAAGAAAATGTTTTCTCGTTTTTCTTCTTTTTGTTTTATTTGCCCAGGTTTTAAGATACTTGTCTTTTGCATTTCGGGGGCCCAAGCCAATACAATAAAGTGCTGCAGAGATTACGTTTATTTGTAGGCCAGCCTGAAAGTTAGCTTTGTCCTGGTTTCCTTGATATTTATCTATTTACTGGGGTGAAGGCAGAAATCTCAGAGGCAAATATGTACACTTAAATAATATCTACACTTTTGGTAAATACGACCAAAAGTGTCTGTTGCATTAAACCACTGGTCGAAAGAAAGAAAGCTTTCTTTTGTCATACGAGTGGCCTGACCCTTTAACCTTTTTATCCATCAGCCAAAGTGTTTTCAATCATTCAGTTTCACTCAGCTACTGGCCCAGCTTAAATCATTAAAATTAACAGAAGCAATAGCTGATCAAACAGGAGCCCGCAAAAAAAAAAATATATATATAGTTTTGGCTGGTGGTTTGTTCTCATTAAATATCAGTAACTGAGAAACATACATGTAAGATATGTGAGCTGTACAGTGCATGCTTTTATCACAAAGACACATGCAAAGGGCAGGTATGAGGTGAAGCGTGCACACAGAGTCATTCACACACACACACACACACACACACACACACACACACACACACACACACACACACACACACACACACACACACACACACACACACACACACACAGGCCATGTAACAATGTATGTGTAATGTGTAACAATCTATGTATGATTGTTATAAATATTATTGTTATTAGGTATTATTATTACTGGTATTAGATGCTAACTGCCAACTGCATTAAGGTGGAACAATATAACAACACCAAATATAATGACAAAATCACACTATCTCAAAATAATAACAATATGTCTCTCAATGACAAATATTCATTCACTATTTCCCCTTAAAATGGGTAATTTTTTAAAGGTATGAAGGTAGAAGGTAGGAAGGTGGATGTAGTTAAAGATGGCGTAGGTCATTCTGTCAGCTACAAATTTCTGTCAGAATGGACTACTTACATTATGAAAGGAGTTGAATGTGGCATATGTCATTCTGTTAGGGGTAATAGATCATTTTTTATATTACAATTATCTGTCAGAATGGACAACTTTATAAATGTAAGTAAATATGGCGTAGGTAATTCTGTCAGGTACGAAGATCATCAGAATAAACAACTTCCTGTATAAATGTAGTCAAATGTAAAAATGACATGTAAAACTTGTAAAAGTGCTGACATTTTAAAGAATGACTGAAGGGATAGATGGAAAGCCAACCAGTGAGTTGGCTGGTCAATGGTGTTACTGGTTTTAGGTGCTAACTGCCAACTGAAGAATACAGTGAGAGCTCACAACTTATATACCCACAGGTGATCTTGTGCCTTTAACACTCAAAATAGAAATACTGGAAATTTAATTGGGGTGCCTGTAAACATACATTAAGTGCATACATTAACAACACATAAATAACTGGGCCACTACATATAAAAATCATCTGTGCCAACATCCGACAAAATAATAGAGCAGTCTTTACTGATTCACGGCACAATATAATGAAAATACAACATAGTGAAATGACCAATTACTTTGTAAATGACCACAGAATTGTTAGTAAGTATTTGATTTGCTTCTCAGGGTTACTAGGATCGAGATTATGTCCATTATTGCATGTGGATCCAATGGGATAGGAAAGTTTAACCAACCGCTGGCAGCCATTTTTCAAAATGGTTGCCTTGGAAACCAGGGTCAGAGTTTGTGATGGCCCGATATCCAGACTTGTTTTTTATGTATCCATAACCATATCCACCAAATTTGGTGCTTTTAACACAAATCGACCGATTGTTATGATACATTGAGCTATGCCGACCCACTATTATGGGAACTGCTCTTCCTTCTGCTGTTTGGCTAGCTGGTGACAGCCTGCAGGCGTTGGGGAAATAGAAATTGATATGAGGGCAGATAGTGTCTATCATCTTCCCCCTCAAAGTGACAGAAAAGTCCCTGATCTCTCTCTCTGTCTCTGTATGTGTGTGTATGTGTGTTTCGTCTCTCTCTTTCTCAGTAATGTAAAGCGACAGGAGATGCAGTCAACAGTGATTTGTGTGGAGTGGGACCACATTAAGCTCTCATTAGTGTCTGAAGGACGGCTGGATTGCAGTTATATTGGCCTTGACAACAGCAAAATTCAGATGCTTATACTGAACTGCCATTTTTTTTTTCGTCTTTGCGCGCCTGTTTCACACCTCACAAAAATATCTGGCTGATGTGAGATGAGTGAAACATCAAACAACAGTGTAATATATTATTAATCACAACTGGCAGAATAAGCTGTTATATCTGAATGTATGTGTGGCGCTGGAAAAATGTGACATGCTAACAAGGGAATTGCATCGACACGTTTTGCTGTGTTCATCTGTCAAACGCCCTGTGATCTGACATAAAGTCAGTGGAAAGCCTTGACCCTTGGATGAGCTGTCAAACGATTTTCACACACAGACGCTCGCTCACACACGCATAAAGGAAGGTGAAGGTCAGTCTGCAGGAAGCATGATGGAAGGGGAAAATATACACAGTAAAGGAAGAGAGGCATGCATCCATGACTGACACATACAGTTTTTTTCCTCTGTGGGTGACTGAATACAGTAATTGATTAGTTTATATCCACTCAGCCACAGGGGGTTAATTAAAGGAACAGTCTGACATTTGCCCATATTTTTTTTCTTTGCTGCTTTATTGAGAATTCGATGAGAAGACAAATAAAGCCAGATAGTACATGTAATATGGCAAAAGTAATTTTTATCTGGCTGTTTATCCAGAACAAATTTTAATTTGTATGCAATGTAGATTTTTATGGCATACTATACTATAACTTAAAAAAAAAATTGTGACATACTATACTATGAGTTTTTTTTCTAAATGTTTTATGACATACTATATTATAACTTTATTACTATTTTTTATAGCATACTATATTATGACTTTTTAAAAATATGTTTTATGTCATACTATACTACGCCTGCATTATTTTTGACATATTATACTTTTATACATACTATGCTGTGACCTTTTCTAAAAAAAAATTTTGACACACTGTACAATGACAATTTGAATGATCTGTTATGCTATGACTCTTTATGTTTTTTTCCTATGACTTTTTTGTGAATTTTTGATGCCACACTATACTATGAGTTTTTTAATGATTTCTTATGGCTTCTATGCTATGACAATTTTTATGATTTTTAAAAATTGCATACAGCATCACCTGTACTGGCAGTCAGATTGCTGCTATAGGTAAGTATGCAAAGTGTCCTCAGGTTTTCGGTTCAATCCTCCACAGCTCCACCCTCTCATTCAAATATGGCCACATCTGGCTCCAAAAAACCCAAGATGACAACAGACAAAATGCCAAACTCAAGGCCTCAAAACGACAAACCAAGAGGCGGCATCACCGTGGCTAATCCAGTTCTGTAATACAGTCTATGAATGGAGACTAGATGTGTCCTCCTGCTTCCAAGTTTTGTCATAAGTTAGGCTAAGCTTGACATGAAAGTGTCTCTGTATTAAACAGACATGAGATTGATCTTCTCATTAAACTCAATAAAACAGCAATCGAACTAAAAATGTCAGAAAATTCCTTCAAGACAAAACAAAATGTGTGATTGATGGTTTGAAGTTAATGTTGCAGAATAGACACTGGGGATGAATGAGTCTACATCAAACTCGAGTAGTTTGATTGTATGGAGCTAGAGGAGCAGGAGATTTTGTTTCCCTCTATCAACACTGATGGTGATTGATCACTACTCGCTATTGATTTAGATATGGAGAAAATGGTTGGATGATTGCGGTCATACCTGTGACGTTGATGGGAACTATGTCTGTGGGCACGGCCTGAGCTGCCAGCCTCATCTTCTCCTCCGGGGTGGGGAGGGGTGCACTCTTGTTCCATACCACCTGTCCGTCAACCTCGTACCCCTCCCCTCCCTGCGGGGTCTGGGGCCTCATGGAGAGCTGAGATTTGTCATCCTCTGCTGATGAAGCTGTGGACTGTATGAGAAAGAGGGAGAAAGGGTTAACGATGTAAAAAACATGAAGTGGAGCAAGGACAGAAAAAGGGGCAAGGAAAGAGAAGAAACAAGGAACAAAAAAGATAATAAATGACAGATAATTAAAACAGTAAGGGAGGAGGAAGTGAATTGAAGGCAAAGGGGAGAGAAAGAGAAAAAGGGAGTGTAAGACATGAAACATAAACTGCGGTTATAAAAATCAATGGAAAACAAATGTTTAGTCATACTGACTCAGAGCACAGAAGTCATGGATAAAGAAAAAATATTGAGACAAAATGTCATGTTAATAGAAGAGTGGAAACAGAATATTATAGAGCAGAACAGAACTTAATTGTCCCAAACTATAACTGACAGACAGTACAGACTTTATTGGCACACACAAACAGACCTTAATATATTACTTCGCTGTGACCTTTAGAAGCTTGTGGTGCTGTAAACATGTTTCACGATCAATCAAACCCAAATGGAAACACACACACTCTCTCACACACACACTATCACACACAAATCCATCCAAGTAAACTGACAGAGCGTTTTAAAAGATGTCAAGATAAAAGCAAGAGAGCAACAGCGAGGAGAAAGACAGAGAATCACTCATGCATTAAACTGTGTTGTTCACACACTAACAGTTCTCAATCCTGAAGCACAATTTACTGCACAGAAGCAACAGACGACAACCTTTTACTGCAGCATCCAGGCTTGAAATTGAGCTGTTAGTCAAAAGAAAACCAGCTATTTTTTTAACAGTTTGCTGTTGGTGTGAGATTTGAAATCGTTGCTTTGAATCATAAGTAAACACAGGTAGGAAATAAGAGAACTGTGAGCACAAATAATCCCAAACTGTTTTTAATTAAATCAAACTAGAAACAAAATTATGAGTCTTCACTTTCACTGCATCACCCAAAATTTGCCTGGCTGCATCTGCAACAGGTCGAGCTTCAGCGACATGGAGAAAAAATCCTCGAATTGCTAGAAAAAATGTCGTCCAAAATCTGCCCAGCAATCATTCCGAATGTCCTTCCCGAGCATCAGCCCGGATAGAAAGGATGGCTGTTATTGCTTTCACACAAACCATGCATGGATGGATAAATGGGAGCGGCAAGAGAGGGGGGAGAAGAGGGGAGGATGCACAGAGAGAATCTAAGCTATAGTTTGGTTGCATGTTATTCTGTATTGTGGCTCAACCTGCGGCCCTGTCTCTCCTTTAGAAGCTGCTGTCAGGCAAAGTTAGGCTCACTGGCCTCAGGACAACAGGAAGTGACGGGGGAAGAGAGACAACCAGCAAAAGAAAGACGGATCATGGGAGATGGGAGTCGACAGTTTTAGAAAGACAACAGTGTGTTATGAAGGGTCAAGGGTCGGGGTGGGCATGAAACGAGCGGCCGACATTGAGCGGCTCTGGGGGAGACAAAGGAGACCCTGATAATAACAGTGAAAGACCCTCTGACCCTCTCAGGACCCCTCATATTATGTTGTGTGTGAGAAATAAAAATGAGCAGAGGAGAGGCATATCTGACTGTCAAAACATTTACACTTCACTTCACACTAATGGGCTGTCAGTAAAAAGATTTCTAAATAATAGTTTTTGTCTTTGTTTGTTTTTCCCATTATTTTTCTGTCTCCTCATCTCTGCCTCTTTCTCTCCATCTGCCCCCCTCCTGTGAAATTACTGTAGTGTGACATCAGACAAACAACAGTCCCAGCAAGTGTAGAGCAAGGCTAGTGAAATGGCAAAACATCAAAAGCCAGAAAGTGTTTATTCTCTCCATAAATTAAAGTTCTGCCTGAAAAATTATGACAGGTCAGAGAATGAGATGCAATCAAAACAAAGTGAGTTTAACATTCACCTTGTTCATGACAACACTTGAGTGTCAGTGTAATGCAAGTTCTCTGTCTACCATTTAAGTCTAACTAAACCTAAAGATAAGAAAAGATAGAAACCTGGCTATTGAACTTTAATTTTGCGGTTTGCCTGTCATTTCCCAGTGTGTATTTGTTTGTTACCAATCAAGCCCCCCTGTCGACACCCTCTCACCAACCAAATCCACCCAACCCCATAAGCCTCCACATTCTAATACCTGCTTTTCTAAAATTGTGTTTTAATGAACTAGATTCATGGCTATACGCGTTTTAGGTGATTTCTAAGGGTTTCAAGAGTTAAAGCTGATAACTTTTGTTTTTAGAAAAAAATCTGAAAGTAGAGCCAGGGGAGGAATCAGAGAAGTAACTCGTGTACACTGAGGGGAAAATGCATTCTCCTTTCTGACCACTAGGGGTCAGAATAACATCAATGGAGGTGAGTTGTAGCTCTCACTAGGCTAGGCTGCAATGCACTGCTGTGCACACAAGCAGCCCCACTTTAATGTACTCAGCTTAGAGTGACTGTGTATTTTTGTGAGTATGTGTACCTTCTTGTCATTATCATCCTCTTCCTCATCCTGCAGGCTGCTGGTGGACTGTAAGGGGTCAGAAAAGGTGGGACCCTGAGAATAGTACTGAGAGCTCCGGAAACCATCTTTCCTCAACTTGTCGCATTCTGCAGGACAGAAAAGAAACAGAGGAACTCATCACACAGACAGAAAAAAAAATCTTTGCTTCCAACATGTATCATGTAATTACATGAAAATGTGTTATTATTAATAAACTGGAAATGCATGAATTTATATCTATTGAGGATCCAATACTGGTTGAAGTAGTTCTACAGGTATTGCTCTGTTCCTCAGAGTGAAGGATGTCAGACTGGACTTTCCATCTGACATCTCCAGCAACTAGAGGTGTTTGTGCAGTGCTGACAAGCTAATATTAATGCCATCCACATTATGAATATCTATCTATTTATTAATACAGTTTAAGATTACAGGGTTAGTGAACAACAATAAACATCTCTGTAAAAGCGTCAGTTTAGCCAAGTTGGCTCATGTCAAACTGTAGTTTCTAATACAATACATTAAAACAGGGCAAGCAATACCGTACATATTAAAGAGCACACTGTAAAAGAGCACATAAAATAAATAAAAACAAGGACAACAATACAAAAAAACCCCCACAAAAAGCACAATTCAGATTTTGATAAGTTATAGAATATGGTCACAAACTCAGTTGTCTTTTAGATACTAAAATTTCCCAGTGTCTCATACAGAGGGGGGATAAAAGCAGATTAAATGCCATAGCTCCATCATTGCCCACTGTCTTATCTTGCAGCCAAGCTTACAGAAAATTGACCTTTTTTAAATTAAAATTCCAAGATTCTGATCTCTTAATTATGAGATCTTTTCTTGCAATTTCATGTTATGATAAACCCCTTCACTACCTTTATTAAGTGCGATACAAAACAGTTCAACATGTCCCTTATTTTTTTTTTATTTTTACAAAAGGTATATTTATGTAAAAAAAAAAAAAACCTGATTCTTGTCAATTGAACTTGGACTTTCTATATATCAATATTAATAAATATATGGTGTATATTGTACAGGCTAATTTGTGCGCATACAAAGTAATTCAGCCAATAACGCTGTAGTAGAAGGGATATGCAAAATATCTATAGGACACAAACACACACTTATCATCTTTGACTGTGTGTGTGTGTGTGTGTGTGTGTGTGTGTGTGTGTGTGTGTGTGTGTGTGTGTGTGTGTGTGTGTGTGTGTGTGTGTGTGTAACCAGAGGAGGGGGTATCAGTTTCAGTCTGTCACACACAGATGGCAGAACTGTCCCCCTCTCTCCTTCACCCCCCGCTTTCTCTGAGGGGGCGTTTAGCACGTCGTCTCTCGTTTTCCCTCTGCAAATATCTTCTAGTGCATCCTTTGTCTGATCTTGTATATATACTTTATTATATTTATGGAGTACTGCTAACTAAAACACACAATTGAGGGTTTTATGTGAGTTTGCCTGTAATCTTATGGGTAAAGAAATCTTATCTGTTCAAGGGCAAACCTTACAAAAAAAACCCTCTAAATTGCCCCTCTCAAATACATTATATCAAAAAACAAGCATGAGTCTTTTTAGTCTTTCTCTTCACATTAACTCTGATCCATACAAATGTGTGTTTAATCTTTAATCACTGGGAATTATTCAGTATTTGATGCTCAATCAAAAACCCTTTTGGTGACTGACACACATGCACCAGAGCACACGCACATCAGTCCCATCCTGGCACCTCAGAGATGCTGCTTGTGATCCCTTTTATGTGCCATTTATCTCCATAGCTAATTACAGCCCCCTCTCCATGGAGAGACACGCTGGTGCATGTATAATACTGTCAGTTAATGGAGCCTAATGGGGTTGGCAAAGGTAGCAACTGTAACTACATGCTGATGTGGTAGCGGTGTGGAAGAAAGGATTCAGAAAAGCGTGATGATAATGAGTATGATGACGGGGAGCGGAGCTGTTATGATGATTGGTGTTGCGTGATTGGGGATGGTTGATAAAATAAATAAGCCTTGATGAGCTGGTTGTTGCCAGGCAGAACTGAAGGGAGGGGACTTGTAAGCGGCACGAGGACGAGCAGAGAAAATGAAGGATGCTGACAACAAAAATGATACCATGTTATGAACAGGGAGTATCTGTATTTATGTTTCAGTGGCATGGTAATCAAATGTGCAAAGTTAGAAATTGACCTATGCAGTGTGGTGCCTATTCAGTGCTATGGATGGTGACCAAAAGATGCACAAAGGACATATGGGCAGTGAAATATATATAGAAAGCTACACATAGAGTAAGCTATAATAATATTTTCAAATGTAATATGATTCCTGTTATGCGTCTACCACTTAGCAGTGACCTTCACTGTGTCCTCTTTGGTGTTCAAGCTGCCTTATGTTAGAAATTTTTGAGCAACTTTTCATTAAACCTGTGATGACTTATGTTTTTGGCCATCTGGGGGCAGCAGAAACCAGTTGTGTTTGGGTCAATATGGCAAACTTGTTAACAAACAGTTTCTTATTAAGAGAGTCTTGATTGACATTGTCCAGAGTTCATATGAGAAAAGGGCATATGGGAGCATTGAAAGTGAAACAAAACAATAAAGTTTCAGTCCAGACAACAAAAGAATAAGCTGAAACTCACTATAAAGCTCTGCAAAGCTGAAGGTGATAGATTCATCACTGTAAGCACTTGTCATTTAATATGTCTAAAAAAAAAAAAGCTGTGTATTAAGTCAAGTTAATTATCCATGCTACACACTAAATCGATTATAATTAGAATAGATGATGATTATTGGGATAAAATGACGCTGATTTTTTTGTCATATCTTACAGCTTGAAAGCAGTATTTTTCTTTCTTAAATCTACCCATATTTTTAGATGAATAAAAATAAAAGTAATGCCTCTGGCTATCACTGAATGACAGCACTGACTAAATCAATGCATAATTATTTGGATATTATTGAACATAACTGTTATGTAACGTCTCTGATGTATTTCGACCCGTTGGCACGTTGTCTGTAAGTCAACAGCCGCTTGCAAACACAACCTCGCTGCTAAACACAAGCTGAAATCCACGTGAGTGTGTGAAAGTAAAGAGTGGATGCACTTTGCCACCTGACTGATTATCGATTATTCAGCGTTGCGGAGCAGAAAGCAGACTCGTGCAGCTTGCTCTGATCATGCTGGTGGCACGGGATTTAGAGACTTGTTACATGTGCATGAAGGCAAGGGTATAGCCTGGTTTAACCTGAAATAACCTCTAAATTATAAAATATTTTGCAAGAATACAGGTTTTACTACCACACATATGTAAATTATGGCAGCTTAAAGATATGGATGTAATATTAAAAAAAAAACATTGAATCTATTTCCATAAGGCTGGTAGTAAGATTTGTAACCTCTACTCGTAAACTTCCTGGGAGTGGACAAGGGATTAAAGAGCCTAAACACACAAAAAGACTCAACTGGACAGCACAGGTGCTCTCGTTGGACACCTGTTGTCTTTCAGTTAGGACCCCTGGGGCTGGGAGGTGATGACAGGATGATAGGACGGTGACAGGATGAGGGGGCTGAATTAATCCAACCTCCCAGGTGGTATTTGTGTACTTAGCAACATCAATATTGCAGGAAGTAACATGCAACAGCTTCAACGCAGGGGTCAAACAATGGCAAAGAAAGACAGCCTGTAGCATGGGTGTGTGTGTGTGTGTGTGTTAAAGCAGGTGACTAATGCTTTACACACTGTAAGCATCAGGTTACAATAGGCTTCTCCCCCATTTATCTCTCTTTCTCCCTTTATCAGTTTTTTTTATCTGCTAACACACAAGGCCGCCCTCGCATGTAAACAAGCCTTAACTGTAACACACCCGCCGTGTACACTCACATAAGCACACATACACACCTCTAAAACTTTACTCACACCTGCCTATAAAACTGTTATCTGAGAAATGAGTGGATAACTTTACCAGTAACACATGTATTTACTGGTATTCCCACTTCCTGTTGTGGCAATGTTGTGAGAATATTAAAAGTTGTCACTTTATTGTGACTCGACTCTATGTTTATTTGACAAAAAGGCTGTCTGTTTTTATCCACTCGTACCAGATGAACAGGAAGAAGAGGATCTCACACTGTTGTGTTGTTGGTTACACTTTAAACTGAACACAAATTACAGGTTTGGACAATTTTACAATGTTGTAAACGCTGTTTAAACTTTGATGCCATGATCTCACATTGACAAATGTGATGACGCCCAGGAACATTCCCACAAATGAGATTTGTGTGAATATTTTGGTTTGGTTGATACAGATGTAAATACTAATTGGAGTATGGGATAGGGAAGGCTACAGGTATGACAGTCAATTAATGGTTATTGTCTCTTTTAAAGCAAAAATGACAAAAAAAATCTCTGGTTAGAAGTCCTCTAATGTGCATATTTCTTTTTCTTTTTTATACAATTCTGACCGAAAGACATTCTGACACCTGAAATGGCGTTCTTTCTTTTAATTTTGATGTTTCATGTCTGTTTTGGAAGGTGTAATGTTTTAATGGACAGCTGTGGCTCGGAAGAAAGAGCACTCATCTCCTTATCACAGGGTCAGTGGTTTAATCCCTGGCCCCTGCAGTCCAAGTGTCCTTGATAAGGAGCCGCACATTGTGAATTGGTGAATGAGAAGGCATCTAGATAATTGTGTGATGAACAGGAAGCACTTTGCAATGTAGCCTTGGCCACCAGCGTATGAATGTGTGTGTGAATGGTGCTTGTGTTGTAAAGTGGTCACTAAGACAAGAAAAGCGCTATAAAAATGGAGTCCATTTATCTTTTACTCTACTCTTTACTATATTCACTGAATATACCAGAGAATTACTCCACCTCCCTCGTTTCAGCCGGGAGGAGAACCAAATACTATTAAGATTCCTGAGACATTTATTTAACACGTGGCTTGTGAAATAGTCAAAGTGCACAGGTGGCTTATGAATGATTTGAATTTGAAAAAAGAAAACAAAAGAACCTGAAACGATTCAGACATGCAATCACCCTCTCTGCACAAATGACTCCTCTAACCCTGATATTGTCTGTCATAATGTTGGATTCTGTCACGCTCTCTAAAGTGATCCAATTTGAATGATCCTTACCTCGCAGGGCGGTCTTGAGGTTGACTTTGGCCTGACGGTGGAGGTCCTCTACGCAGGGCGGCCGGCTGCCTGGTAGGAAGACGTTCTCCTGCTGGTGCCACGGAGCTGTGTAATGTACCGTCCACTTGCTCTCCTCGTCCAGGTTAGACACCGCTGTAAAGACACACAGATCGGGGTACAAAATTTAGTTTATCTTGAGGTATATTGCCTATGTTGATGACGATACTGGACATATTAAAGGTTATTCTAATACATTCTTAATAACTCTAGTTACCAACAGAAAAAGCAAAAAATAACCCAGCCACATTTGAAAATATTGAGTTTTAGAGAAGAAAGAGAGTTAACTAATTCTCAAACCTTTGTAAACAGTAAATTATGGAAAATGTCCTGTGGAAACAGTAGCATTTAGAGCGATTTGTTTATATTTGGCGGAGAAAAGGAACGGAAAGGAAATTGAGGTGCTTTGCATCGAGGTGTCAGTCTACACACCAACAACATGACACATATCTGAGACATCACACGTTAGGCCACACAAGTCAGAGGGGGGAGGTAGAGGAGGGATAAAGAGTATGTTGGAGGGAAACACTAACTAGATATTATCCAGCTCAAACTCAAACAGGCTACTGAAAACTTAAGCAATTTAACTTTTACCCCCCCCCAAAAAACGAGCAGCAGCACTCATATTATAGGTTTTAACGAGATTAACATACACAGCTAGCTGACAACATGCAACTATCTGTCTTTACAAGACAAGAAAAACTATCCTTTTCCCCTGTTTTTGTGTGTACTTTTTTAAATACATTTCTAAAGCACTTCTCTACATCAGACATAATAAAAGAAATATTAACTACAGATTTTGATGCCCTTTCTTGTTTCTACTTCCAACCGGTAGAAGCTTGTGATGCTCATTACCCAGGAATACGAGCTTACGACCATGCTACATATGTAAGCCACTAAATACAACCGTCAGCAAAAAGACTTAGGTGTAAACATTAACAATCACACGCACCCTTCCCAAAAGTTAGGCTTACCAAGTGAGCGTATCCAGGCCAAAGTTGGTGATCGTGGATGAAGGACTATCTCCATTTAAAAAGCTGTCTGTTTGTCCCTATCCTGACCATCACAACATGTCCATCTGACTGGGACAGAGGGAGACATTTGGAAAAACCAGGAGGAAGGGGATGGGTCATGAAAGGGGCTGTTTTTGTTTGAGTGCTTCTTCACAGCTGCTAATGAGCCATAGTAGGATGGGCTGTGTGTGTGTGTGTTGGGGGAGGACAGAAGGCCTCTGAGGTGGTAGTACCGGGTGGGGTGCCTATGGCTGCAAATTGGTCGTTGGAGAAAGTGTGAGACAGTGTGTAACTGCTTTGATATACAGATAACGTCTGATGGGCTTCACACTGACCATCTTAAAAGTCTTTCTGGGATCAGTAAAACTTTGCTTGTTTGTGACCATAATACTACTGTGTGACTAATGAGTAAAGCAGAAAAAAATGTTTTATGGATTTATTAAGAAGAAAAGTCCTGCTTCTGCTGGAGACTAATGGTACCTTAATGTCCATCTCCATAGCTTGTTGAGGAATGTGCAGCTGTTAAGAGCTTCTTAAAGGCATACTCATCCCCATGTGGCCATTTGTATATTAATTACTCACCTCCTGTAATGCAGAGTTTGTGAATTTTGTTTTTGAACTAAAGTAAAAGGAGGCCACATTTAACAATAGCTTAACCATATTGAAACATACGTTTCCAAATTCTCACATAGCTCCTGCAGTTTAATCCAAGTTTCATCCATCCAGTCGTATGCTCAGTACTTCCCAATCAGACAGCTCTTTCGGATGTGGAACTGAATTCATTAATGCTCTCTTCAATGCCAGACTCCATTGACAAAAGCAGTTATTTTACAATGCTGAACATAGGAACTGCTGGTCTACTGCTGGCTCGACCAGTTATTTTGTGTTATCTATGTGATTTTTGTGATTGTAGGCCAGCAGCTACAGTCTTTAGTGAGGTAAAATTAGATTTTTTGTAGATGGAGTCTTGCCGTGACTAGACCATAGATACGTTTCTCTTTCAGTTCTGTTTAAAATACTAAGGTTTTAAACAAAAAAAAATATGTGTTACAGAGGTACTGAGCATGTACCTGGATAAATGAGACCTGGATTATAGTGCACGATTGTGTAAGAATTTGGAAACAGATGTTTTGATATAGTTTTGCTGATGTTAAATGTGAATCCCTGTGACCTCAATTCATCAAGAACTTTCTCAGATTTTGGATTCTTTGTTCACCAGAAGAATGACAGAAAAACCTTTTCTCCAGGAATCCCACATAACACTATGTTAGTAATTGTTATACAAATGGTCATTTGGGGGTGAAGTATTCCTTTTAGCACAGAGAGGGGTCTTTGTGTTTATTCATATTCCTCTCAGTCTTGTTACCAAACACTTTTTTTCTCCTTGTTCATCCACTTCCTCTCCCAAATATTGCTGCTACTTTCAAACACACACCTTTGCATGCTCACCCATGTAACAGTAAAGATGACACACATACTGCAGACAATACAAGTAAGAGGAAAACATGTACATAACAGTATGTTCTGTGGCTGCAGTCTCACTACATTTAATTTCTTATGTGGTACTCAAGTGATGTAAATAAACAGCTATTTACATCACAGGACTTATTTGCAACCAAATGTGACAAATGGAGAGTTAAGACATCCACAACACACGTCTGAAGGCGTAAAGCCCTCCCCCCAAAAACCCCACATTACCCACAATTTGTTACATGTCAACATTACATGACGGTTTGTGATGGTTGCAAACAGCAAAGTAGAGTGTATATGTAAATTGGGCGTTGTTGTCATTGTAAACCCGTGTTGTTACACATGCAGTCTAACAGGGTGCCTGCACTGGTCAGAATAATCAATGAAACACATCACGCGGCAAAACTCCTCTGACCACAAGTACAGACTGGACAGTGGCATGAAACACACAAACACACACACCACAAAACCCACTCACACACAGTTTAATGAAATTGGAATTAAAAATGTGAAGGTCGAATAATCTGACGAGCAGTTGGTTTTGGATCTCAGAGCGCCGGACCCCACAACACACCTACAAGCAAGGCAGTGACGCCCCAGCTTTGTGTGGATGAGAGTCCATCCTTAAATTAGCTCGCTTCTATAAATAAGGGTTTTACATAATCCATTCCCTATGAAACCCGTTTCTATAATTTCTTGCTACAGGTAGCCCTCCCCCACCCCGCTCTCTGACGATGAGGTTTGAATAGACCTCAGCAAGGCTATAGGCACACCAAGGACATGGGGACTATGGACACAAAGCCTGTATTGTCCCTCTGCATCAGTCTCCACATCAGGCTTTTCAGTGCCACAATACGCCCTAGCCCCTCAACACACACACAGAGTTTCACACACACTGGACTGTGGCGCGAAAGTCTTTCAGAAGTCTACTAATCCCTCTGTCCATTGACATCCCCGCACTCCCGACGTAGCCTGAGAGCAAACAGGAGAACACTCTGACAGACACAAGCAGGCTGCAAAGAGCATCGCGGCTAAACATGCAGAGGTTGCTGCACACAAGAATCCCTAGAATTTGTGTTTACATGCACACACACACACAAAAGTTATTATCTGTTTTGATCTATAATCTGTGTTAATCCTGAACTGGGTCCCACGTCACACTGCAGCCAATATAGTATTGGTGTTATGCATATGACAACTACTGTAAGGGTCGTCGCAGGGCTGGTTCAGGTGAATACTATAGATGAAACTTACAGAGAAGTCATTCAAAGGAAAATATCTCTTTATAGGGGCTATTTATAATGTGAATACCATATATTCTAGTTAAATGACATGCCTTATTGGATTTTTTTAACCTTAAACCCAAATTAATGTGCATTCTACTTTCTCCCCTTTCAGTGTCTAAAAAGTTTACGGATGAGGATATGAGCACTGCTCAGTATGGAGCTCACTACCCTCTGGACTACAGCGGAGCACCAAGGTGCAGGCATGTGCAAGATGGCAAGATAAGTGCAAAAACGCTGAGCTAATGATTAACAACATCACCTCAGCCTTGACTGTAAAACATACTATAAATACACCTGAGATTAGAATCGGCTCGCCCTGCATTGACCACATCTTTGTTAAACATCCTCACGTGCGTAATACACAGCCATTTATAAAATAATAGCCTCGGAGCGTAAACTAATCCTCCTAACCATAATCTCCAGCACATACTGTAAATGGCACACAGACCTGGTTTCTTTTGACATCTAGATCAGATTCTGCAAAACACTTAGAACTAAATAAACATTAAAAACTTCTAAATTGTTCCAAGACAAAGGAAAAAGAGCCATTTTTTCCTAAAAGAGTAGCTGTGATTCTAAATGCTTCCAGCTGCCACCTTTTATAAACGCTGTCGGGTCATTTAGTGCTAATAGTTGTCGGCTCTGTGAAGTCTTGGCCCAATGGTTACCTGGAAACAGGGTGCAACAGAGGGTTGTCTCTGGGCTCAGCGGAGGCAGCGGTGAAGCAACATGCCCATTAGTTTGTAATAAAATGATATATACAAAGCATTGAAGCTGGTGTGCGTCCACTTCCGATATAGAAAAGCAAATTAAAGATATTAAAAATGTCTGTTAAAGCAAATCAGACACTCGTTAATACATTTCTGTCAAAATGATGCAAAATTGTACAAAGTCTAATCAGTTGCTCACTCCTTTGTTCTAGTTTTCATGTATAAAGTCTAAAACTTCTCATATTATACATTAATGATTTGATTTAGAGCAGAAGTAAACATATCTTACCCTTCCTTTTGAAGTATTTAATAACAGATTTTAACGAGGTCCCGATAAACACCATTATTCCGGTTGAGTGTATCTCTCTCTTGGAAAAAAAAAGTCCTTGTATGGCACAAAAAATCCAGGGAATAAGAGAGAGAAGACAGGATGAAGGAGCGCTGGTGTCGGCTCACATTCTCACTCCACAGTGGCTCGGCTGAGAGTGTGTGTGAGTGTCTACTATGCCGACAATGAGTGTCTCCCCCATCTCTCTCTCTCTCTCTCTCTCTCCGTCTCTCTCTCTAGACACACACTCGGTCCACCACTCCCCCCATCATCACCACCACCACCACCACTCCCCCCTCAGGCAGTCCAGTCCTCGGAGACACACACAAACACACACACACAGCGGGAGGGGTGTAGGACCGGCCCCTCTGTTCCTCTGTGCTTTGGTTACCAAGGAGTTCTGGCTGCCTCTCCCTTTATTTCTCATCATCAGTCGTTCTCTCTCGCTCTGTCTTTCTCTCTGTGTGCTCTCTTTCTTCTTTACTCTGCGGGACTCAGGATATAGCTGAAAGTTAAACATGCTTTATTAGAACCAACTTGCACGCTCATACTATTTTGCTGCGGATGTCAATTCTAGTTTCAGTGTTTTTTTCCCCCCCTTACTTTCTACTCTGCTCTACTCTCGCAAAAGTAATCCGTGTATTGCCAATTTCACCGCTACGACAGACTAATCTAGGGAATTTTCCTGCATCTAATTAAACTGTGAGCCACCTCTACTGGAGAACTTTGCACATGCTTGAAAAGAGAGAGGTTTCCGTGAGGTATTCTCAGGAGGATGCAGCTCCCACCTGCATGCAAAGTGTAATGCAAACAGGAAGCACACTAAAGCTCTGACATTAATCCAGTTTGATCTCATTTTGTACTCATTTATGGTTTATAAAACAACATTACAGCATTTTTTAAAATGACTAAACAGATTGCATCCCAGTTTTCCACTATCTGATTTGACTAAAACCAGAATTTCTTTATATAAATCAAATATTCCGTCTCTTTGGATGTTTTTCAATCCAGCCCTCTCCCTCTGTCTGATCATTCCCAGCCTGCTGTGTGCGCACATGGCCGCTGAATCTGTGCCACATGAATATAGATCACATACAATCCTCCCATTGTCCAATCCGCTCACAATCTATCACACACACACGCTCCGGCACCCACCCATTCAAATACGTGCAAACACGGACCTACGCGCACACACACACACACACACACACACAGACATCCATGAGGGCAGGGCTGCCCCTCCTTCTGCGACCGTATTTCTTTTCAGCCAAAATGGTTGGGGGGGGGGGGGGCTGCAACAAGAGCTTGAATGGGACTGCAAATGATCCTTGAATTTGTGGTAGAAAGGTTTCCCCTCGTTTCCCTCCGCCTCCTCCCCCTTCGACCTTGCTCATCTGAACCTTTCAGCCCGCTGAACACTGAAGTGCTGTGGACAGCAGTTTGCATCGTGTGTGTATATTTAATGTTTAGTAACATTCAGCGTTTCTGCATTGTCTGCACGCTGCTAAGTGTCTATCCACAGTACTTACAGTCACAAGTAGTCGCTCTTGTCGTTGAGTTATGAAGCTCTGAATGTGGGTAATATGTCTCGGTAAATGTCCTATTCTTCTGGAAAGTTCATCCTGTGTTTGACCTTTTTCAGAAAATACTGCTGTAAAAGGTTATTAATTCATCATCAGCATCCACACAGACAAATATTTTCAGTGTGTAAATATGTCTTCTAATGAGAGTTGTCAATTTGGGAGTTTGTAAAAAGTGGCTCCAGAGACAAAGCAGGTACCAATGAAGTGTTGTAAGTTTATTTGAGTCTCTTTTTTTAAGGCCAACTTATTAAAAGCTACATTACACCCTACAATCTATATTAATGTTCAAGTCTGTCTCAGGCCATTCGATTAGAAAGACAGCACCTACACAAGGACTATGAAATGACGTGTATGTAGACCTGACTACAATGTTCTGACATGACATGTTGCAACTGATAAGACTCAATCAGGAAATACTCGTGGGTGTCTGCATCACTGTTTCCAAAAGTCTCTGTTTCCACCCATTCAGACTGAAATAAAACCCCAGAGTTTCCAAAATAAAATGGGGTCAGCAGCAATTTAAAACGTCTGTTTTAGGAGTTACAAAATGCCAGAGTAATGTGGACCCTAGGTGTAAACACAGTTATGTGTTTTAAATCAAAAAGATTTTAATGTGGCATAGCCTAAAATGTATGGTTGAGAAGGTGACAAGTAGCCACCAAAACCTCCTATAAAGTTACAATAATCCTACAATAACAGCCACACATAAACTATATGCAACTGCAATTCTGCTGTGATTATAGAAACCAGTGTTGATGTTTCATACCAAAGATGAGCGGTGTCAGGTGGACTTAAAACACATGCTGAATGAATTCATCAGTTTGTGTATCAGCATAAAACGAATACATGTAGGTAAACATGCCAAACATTTACCAATTCCTGGTTCTCAAATGTAAAGATTTTTTGCTTTTCACTGTAGTTTATCATTAGCAATTTAGTATCTTTGGGTTTTGGACCATTGTCAGACAAAACAGGCAATAAAAAGGCTTTGAAATATTATCATTAATTTTTATTCTATAGATTAAACAGTCTGACAAATAAAACAAAAAAAGAACATTTTAAAGAGATTAACCAAACATTCAAAAAATCCTCAATTTCAGCCCTACTTTTAACCCAAATTGGAAGCAATATGAATGAACCCATTCTTATTGACAATAAACGCGGGTTTTCTCAGTCCATCTGAAAGGGTTTAGGTAAAGTCTTTCTCCATGTGTCAAACTTTTTTCCTCTAAGTCTTTGTGAGTCCTCATGTTCTGTCAGTAGCCTCCGCTTGGCTTGTGTCTCGTACTGTTTGGCACGCGTACAGTATTATGATCATTTATGCAGTCGTGAGCCCAGGCGGCATCACTCATTAAAGAGCCTATTGTTCTCAGGACCGTGTCACCCCACACACACACACACACACACACACACACACACACACACACACAAACACACACACTGTGTTACAGACAGGTCAACAACTCTATCCGCTGAAGGAGGGCTTCAAATCTAGGCCACCTCTAGGATTAGGGCTATCCATCCATTCAGCCATACGTCCATACATCCTTCCGCTCCCTCCCAGTGATAAATAGAAGCCCCCCCTCACACCCCCCTCCAAACAATATCAATGTTTCATCTGTTCATACTCTAAGAAGCATATGAAGGAAGCGTGACAGACTCTGTGGATGAAGCTTGGACAGCAGAGGGAGAGCTTATTTAGGACGACAAACATCATAATCTGGGATTAACATGAACATGATTTAAAAGCAATTCTGCTCATATTAGCCCCTGGTTATGAAATTAATAAATCTTGATTACCTAAGATGAGGCAATATTAGCTTTTTGTTTCTTCTTTGCTACCTTGTTGTATTAGGAAACACTCTGGAACTGTAATCAATCATTCTTTTAATTCTTTTCGATTCATCTCTGAATGTTTTTTTTCCCAGATTAATCAATTATTATAGAAATTATAAGTCTATAAAATGTTCCCATGGTTCCAAGGGGGGCATATTCAAATGTCTAACTAACTAAAGAAACCAAAAATATTGAGTTTATTATCATAATGAGAACTTTTTTACTTTTAAAATCACTGAAATTATGAACTAATCAGATGTATCAACTAATCTAAAACATTCATTGAAAATCACAACATTAGCTACATGCAAATTTATTCATTATTGCAAAATGCAAAACACTTTCTTGAGATAATTACAGCTGTTTTTCTGCCCATTTAACTATTTGAATTGCTGATAAAGCTAATTGTCAGCATTGAAACACACAATCTCAACACATCTTCATTAGTGTTAGGCCCTGTGGCAAGACACTGAGTATCTCGTCTTGTTAAACAACCAGCAGTGTGTTCACGTACAAAATGTTGGTGACCCTCAGAGGAAAGTAGAGAGAAATCAGGGTTGATTAACAAATCTTGTTGCACTAGATGTGATTAAGACTTAAGGGTGAACGTGGCAGAGTGATAATAAAGAGGAGAGATTGATGAGGGGGCTCCTGCTCTGCTTCCTTGTCTTCACACCTTGTTTGGATCTCCCCATCAACCTGGCAGAGGCAACTACAGCTACACAAACTCTCTCACATACACACCCTAGTTTTTTTTTTTTTTTTTTTTTTAAAAAACCCTGACTGCCGAATTTAATTCCCTCTGGCCCAACTCTAACATTCGATCAATCCCCAAAACACACACCTCCCTCCCTCTTGTTCAGTAATGAAGTCTATCAAGCATCCGTTCAAATTCCCAAAGTGCATGAACCTGGCATCTATAAACACACACGCACACACGCACACACACACACACACACACACACACACACACACACACACACAGAGCTTCATCTGACAGGTCTCAGCTTTTATTTTTCTAATTGGACTTAAGAAGGGAGAGCTAAGCTGCGCCCCCCTCCAAAACCCTCAACTCTACCTGATCCGCCTAATGTCAAATCTCTCTTCTCCCTCCATCCACTTCTCTTTCCTTCTCTTCTTCTCTCTTTCTTTCAGACATGAGTGCTTTCATGACTGCTAATGTAATCTAGCCTGTATTGATTGTATTCCCCCCTCCCTCTTTCTTTGCTTCGTTCTCTTGTTAAGGCTCTGACCTTGCACACCTTCCAATTAGTCAGAAGAAAACCTGCGAAGGTGAGATAAGCAGGAAAACATGAGGCGCCGACAACGGGGCCAAGTAATTGTCGCACACGTGAATGCACGCCAACACTTTGTATCTGTATGCATGCAGCATCATTGAACGCACAATTTTGCAGAGCTGTTTCACTGGAACTAAACATGAATGGATTTAAACAGAGGCACGTTGTCACTGGAAGGTCATTAGTTAAAATTCATTAAGTTAAGTAAGCCAAAAGCTCTCATTTTTTTCTTAAATAATCAAGGATGAGAATCCCTTTAACGAGACAGCTGAGAGAATCTGTGCAGCATCAGCATTTTAATCCCAATACATTTTCAGTTATTACTATACAAATGTACAAAGAACCATCTCAAACCAAAAACATGTTGTGAGATCGCATGTTTACACTAACAGCCAAAAATCTCTCACACATTTGGTTTAAAGCAATGTGAAAAAGAAAAAGAAACCAGTTCTATAAATGTGCAAACCTATTAGCAACAAATGGTTATTTGGACTTGGATGCTCAAACAGGAAATGTACCAAAACCCCTTAAAAAATTGATAAATAAAAACCCTACAACGTAAATCCCTTTCATCTCAGCCCATCTCTCTTTTCTGTGAATGAGAATCTATAATTTATAACATGTAGAGCAACATATTGACTCTCTAATCCCCTCCCCCTTTCTTTCATTCCTACATCTCTGTGAATGAAAGCGTAGCACCAGGGGTCAGTGGGAACCCGATCGCTTCGGTCTCTCTGAGATATAGAGCAAGGCATGAATTATCTATCAGCAAAGAGGGCAGGGGAGTGCGGGAGGTAGTGTGGTGTGATGAAGCTTTAGGGGTTAATGATCATATGTTGGATTTTACTTTACAAACTGTTTCACTTTCCTACATGACATCAATAGTCTTAATAAGAAATTACATTTCTGGCATTGGTTCACGTGCTTGAGTTGTGAAATTAAACTGCATAAACAAATCCTTACAGAGCTACTACAAGAAAAAGCAGTAGTAGTATGATTAAGTAGTGTTTTGATGTTGGTGATGAAACCCCTTAAGGCAAGCCAGGAAAAGGTAAACACGGATAGGCAGGAAACAACTCTCTACAACGCTCATAAAAACGCAGTAAACCAAAGTTAAACTTCAAACTCACTCCTGAATAAACACAACTCTTGCTTGAAAAAAAAAAAAACACACACACACACACACACACACACAGAAACCAGCGTGACAGAGCGGCTGGGCTGAATAAACAAGCTATGATCACTGGTTTCACTGTTTTTCTGGCAAGAATGATTTGAGCATGGGGTAAAGTTCCCACGCATCAGCACAGCATCAAAAACACACATTTTTCCTCTTACCTGTAGTGCTATTTATCAATCTAGATTGTTTTGGTGTGAGTTGCCAGGTAGTAGAGATATCTGCCATAGATATGTCTGTCTTCTTTCTAATATAATGGAACCAAATGGCACTTGAATTGTGGTGCTCAAAACACCAAAAAAAACCAAAAAAACCCAACTCAACAGCAGTTTCTTTCTAAAATTCATGTCCTGGTTACTCAAAATAATCCACAGACCTTGTTGTGAGCAGTTTTATGTAGGAAGTATTTTTTTTCTACCAAATTATGGCAACTATGTATGGTACTTAACCATAGATGCACGCTGCTCAGTGATACAGTTGGTGGGTGTAGTTTGGTATAAAGAAAATAGTTCTGACATGAAACTGCTCACAACAAGGTCTATGGATTATCTTGAGTAACTGGGTCATGGTTTCCTAATACAGATTGAGTTTTTCAAATGTACTTTTTTGGCACTTTCAGCAACACAAGCCAAGTGCCATCTAGTCTCAGTATTTTGGAGAGGAGGCAGACATCTCTACGGCTAATATCTCCAACACTTAGCAACTCACTACAAAACAAACTACATTGATAAATTAACTGGTAAAAGAAAAAAAAACACATTTTTTTGAGGGTGAACTGTCCCTTTAAGTTCAATGAGCTCCAGGACTTGGTGAATGACCTTTTTCTGACACCAAACTCTCGCTGTCTCCCTCTCAGCTCCTCTATCGGTCTCCCTCTCTTTCTTTCCTCCATTGCACTTCTGTCTGTTCAGCAGACAGGGGTTACTGGGTAACGCCAATCTTCCCTCCTCCCCCCACCCATATTCTGGTGTTTCCGTCTGACCTACTCCATTGAAGCAGCTGGGATTCCATCACAACACACACACACACACACACACACACACACACACACACACACACACACACACACACACACACACACACACACACACACACACACACACACACACACACCCGTCCTATAACTGCCCTCATTGACTGAGTGCACATACACATTAAGACAGAAAAACAGACACAAACAGCTCACACAATAAAAAGCAGACAGCAGAACCCTCTATGTTCACCATCATAGAGTCAATGCTTGATCTGCGGTGTATTTGCATGATAACATGCAAATCATGACGGGGGTTAAAAGAGATCAGATTGAAGGGGTCTTCAAGGCTCACTTAAAGCTCCTGAAGTGGCTGCAAACATGTCATTTAAGTGAAAAAGTTTGGTGTATGCTGCTGTGATTTAGCATAACACAATTATTTATCTGCCACATGAGTAAACAGAAGAGTGTGTGATTTCATTCCAGTTTATATTTTAAACAAAAGTTTTACTTTACTTGTAAACTGGAGAGATCTGATGTACATTCAATTCTGCAATGAAAACCGCTGCATTTTGTGAGTTTGTCTGTGTGCATTCTTCTGACTGAAAGGGAGTGGGGCCTCCCTCTATAGGCTGCTCCTCCTTTGTGATCCATGAGAAAACCCTCCAAGTCTGGGTGACACCCTGCAAGCTACGCCCTGAGCATGCACACAAACCATCACTAACAAAATCAGACTCTGTTCTTTGTGTGCATTTTCTGTTTCACAAGCATATGTATGTGCATATCCTCGCCTTGATGTGGGGACACACTTATGTTTTCTGTTCAAACACCATGTAGCTGTTTTCACACAGCTCTGTGTGTGAATGTGCATGAAATATCATTGAAAAGAGCTGCACAATACTAATGAAAGGGGGAAATGGAGATGGTATCAAAAGCAAAACTTTGCACAAAGAGTTGTTTTTTTTTAAAAAGGAAGAGGCATACACAAAATGTTCAAAGACTGTTTGATGTGCTGGAAGCAGAGCTACTTTGCTGAGTAGCGATGTGAGGCACGATAGAAAAGGCAGCGTTTAGAGGGACAAAAGAAACCAGAGAGAGGAGATAAAGACAGCTGGGACGGAAAAGTCACGGGTGAAGGGCAGGGAAAAAAGCGAGAAGAGAGACAGATGAAGTGTGAATGCAAGACATCCATAGGTAGAGACTCACTAGAAACAGTTATTATGAGCACAAACATGCATAAAAGCCCAGCAGGCTTGGCGGTCATGCCTAATTTTCACTCCCCTGGCGTCTGACCCTCCCAACCCTCTTTGAAATTTAAGCCAGGATAAAAGAGAAAGAGAGAGAGAGAACAGCAACTGGAAAGACAAGTCTGCATTAGAGTCTAGTCTGTGCTAGAAAACATTGTTTACATGGCAATCTTTGTGCCTCAGCATGGTGGCAAAACAAGAAAAGCCTAAAAACAAAGACCAGGTCAACAAACAGTAATAACAACTGGAAGAAGACAAACTGACAGGGAGGCGTGCAACCGTTAAATAAGTCCTTCCTATACATTCATTTAACAGGCAAACTTTTACAGCCCGATGTTAGCCGTGCACAATAAAAGGCGGGTCAGTCTTTAAATGCACACGCCTGTTGAGCAGGGCATTAAAACGCTGTTCTTTTACGAGCAAGCTGATTTGTACGCCTGAGCTTTTGGTGCCTTCAGAGAGGGTGGCAGTTTTGTTGCTAACTTGAGGTGTTTTATGTCCCCGTCAGGATGGATTTGCAGCTAACCGTCCGTTTCCCCTGGGCAACACAGTTTTAAATCTAAAGAGATCCAACCCCGCTGACCTGTCACCCACAGTGACGTTGGCAGGACAATATGCTGGAACTAAAACAGGAACGTTTGTAAATTGGAGGGACAGCGTTCAGTGCATGTTTTCCTTGTGTTTGGATGGGCTCAAGAATTTTGGATCAAGTTTTAAGCAACTAAAAAAAACAACTGTTGGATGGATGGCCATGAAGTTTGGTACAGATATCCATGGTGCCCAGAGGATACACCCGAGTGACTATGATGTTCCCCTGACAATGCAAAAACGAATTACTCACCAATCAGCCTTAGCTGTACTTTGTATTTGGCGATTAACTACATATTAGCATGCTTAAACACTTAAAGGCATATTTGGGGATTTTTTTAGTGGAGCTGTGGAGCGCTCCCAGTTTGCAGAAACAGATGGGGCACACACCCCACAACACATCATTACCCTGCTGTATAGAAGGGTTGCTATCAAAACGTATTTTAGCCACTTTAAAGAACGCCTACCCAAAAAATATTCTGTCTAAGTGGTGGCTGTATAGAGTTTTTTGAACGTCATATTTCATTCCAGGCACTTCACGGGACAGCTGCTAACAGCACTTTGTGACCCAAAAAGCTGACTGGCGGTGGAGGAGAAATGTAGTGCCAAAGGAAAAGACTGTGTGACGGTGAGGTAAAGCGATGAAAATACTCTAAATTTAGCATCCACTACGACGGATTTTTTTTGGATAGGCCATTTTAAAAGTGGCTAAAATACCTTTTTATATCAACCCCTGTGTGGTGCGCAACCTGTCTGTTTCTGCAAACTGGGAGCGTACCGACCACCAGCTACTGTCTGTAATACATTGACTTTACATAAGTACCTCATACAGCCACTTCACTCAAGAAATCCTTAACTATCTCCTTACGTAAGATGGTAAAGAAAACCAGCTGTAAATCACCATATTAGCATTGTATTTATTTTTAAACTTGCAACAATGTCAAATAAAAAATATGGATTTCACAGCATAGCAGCGAGTAAGTCATTTAGTGTTGACTTCGGTTTAAGCATCACAAAAATATCAATTTCTGTCAGTTCAGCAGCATTCAATCTTTCAATAAAGCAATTTCTACACAAAATTCTGCCTATGCAACACATGTCTTACATGCTGTCATAAAATAATTTCCCAGTGGGAAGCTCCATTGAGCCACTGGTAGTGTAACATAAAGACAGACCCCTGGCAGCGCCCAGACTACATTAAGAGCCATTACCATCCAGTCACACTGTCTCCACTCATATTGACTCCTGGCCTTTCTCACTCTCCAGCGGACCCTCCGAAGACCCGCCACATCAATAACCACAAGGCCTGAGTGTGTTGGTGTGTCACTACAGCAGGCTGACATCATTCTGCATGCATCTGTATGTATGGGTGTTTTTGTGCATGTGCGAATGTGTGCCTGCAGCTATTTGTACAATCTTCTGCATTTAGACAACAGACTTAGTAACACATTACAATCTGGACTTTAGAGGAGGTATAGATTACAATACTGCTTCCCTGTATCCTTTATCCATCTGAAGTCTGCTGTTAACACACATGGTCTTGCACATATAGGTTATAGGACAATACATGTGCCTATAGTCGATATGCATACAAGCATGTAACCACACGCGACTTAATATGCACATGCACGTACACACAGCTACGCAGGGATGCCTGCACACACATTATGTCGGCTGCCACGCTAGTTTCCTGACCTACATTTCAACACCAGAGCTGTCTGCGCTTTACTCCTGAGGGCCCATGTGTGTGTATATATCATTAATCCAATTTTATAATTAACTTTACATACAAAATGCCATAAATCTGAGACAAACACTTTGGAGTGCCTGTACAGAACCAGACTTGCATAAAACACACATGAACTCCACAACTGGCTTAATTAAAAGTGTGATGTGAATAATGTCCAAGGTGGATAGTGACAGGAGTCAATAGGTAGCAGCTGGAATATTACTGGATTTGCTTCAACAATATGATTCATTAGAATCAATACTTCACTGCACATTTTACTCTGAAGGCATTTTTGCTGACAATCCAATCAAGACAATTTCCAAATTATCTGCAAAACATCTGCACGGGTGACACAAACGGAAAGTAGAGGTGATAAATATTCCTTATTTTAGTCTTGCTTTACACATGAGCTTAGTTATACAGCAGTGTGTCTCTGCTGCCGTTACCATGACCCTTGGCTCATGCTGCTGACGAGGGTCTTGTCTGATTTAGACACAGAGGCACAGAGACAGACTGAGCTAATTTAGGTTAAGTGCCTCCAGTAGCTCAAGGGCACAAAGCAACAAGCCACCTGGGGCTGGCCTGCATCACAAGGAGGGAAGCCGAATGTGTGTGTGTGTGAGTGTGTGTGAGTGTGTGAGTGTGTGTGTGTGTGTCGCACTGACATGGGTACCAACTAGAAGTAGGTTAAAGCCATATCAACTACAGTGTTTGCATGCATGTTTATCTGCAGTTCCTCCACCACTGGAGCAAAATTGACACTTTGCTGTTTGACCCACTTCCCACATTTCACCTCACTTCCCATCAGCAGCAGCAGTAGGTCATTTGGGGAGGGGAAGAGCGGGGCAACATCAAATCATCCAATCATGAATCAGAAATACAACCAATTGACCAATGACCACAAATTTAGGAAGCGAGCAAGACAATCAGCCTGGAGGCGGGGGAACAATCAGGAGGTTAGATGTGAAGTTGGATGCCAGTTCTGGTGGCTGGCATTGATTACTGTGATTAACCAATTCATTTGCACCGCATGATTGGATTTAGCTGTTCAGCAGGCACAAAACATTGATCCAATATATATCTCCACTCTGTTAGTTGGTTTGTTAGGGGATATTCTGCTTAATTCCACATTGCTTTCACAAGGCACAGACCCTGTATGAACTAAACTCTTGATATGTGCCACTGTGAAGCTCTGCAATGTCCTCTTGTAGTCATTTTTTTAGGTCCCCTCATACTATTACTGATCGCTGAGTTTTTCGCCTTTGCATTTCGCAGCTGTTCATTTTACTCTAGTGAAATCTATGTGGTTAAAACTTCACTAGGTATTCATTAAGTACAACGAAGTTTGTGCAGGAAAATAGGTTAAACCTTACTAAACCTTGCTAAACCTTAACACTTGTATGAGCGAGCCTCAGAAACTAAAGGCTTAAAACCTAAGGCCAAAATACACTGAACCGACATCAAAGAACTAGTGGCGACTGTGTCTCTGTCAAAAAATTACATTTAATACACTGCAAAGAATACAGTCAACAGCCAACCAGCAAGTATGTTTTATGTCTACTTCAGAGAAAATAACTCACAGTGGCAGGCAGTGCTAGCCTGGATTCTTCATTAAAAATTTTAAAACGGGAAGACTAACACAACACTGGTTAGCCAGTCAGCACATTAACAACACAACCTATATAATTCTCTCTATGTCTGATTCAGTTTCACTCTGTCTAGACATTAGTCGTTCATTTACTTTCCTCCCTTCTGTTTCTCTTTCTGTCCACTGAGCTGAACTGCCAGTCAAATGATTTCACCTACTGACAGGCTCCACTGGCTCCTACGCCGATTCAACATGTTGAATTGGCTGAAAAACAGCTGACAAAGGCCAACTAGTGCCGACGGTATATGGACAAACCGCAAAAACTAGGGCTGACCGTCAGTTTGGTGCGTTAGGGGCCTTAGAGGAATTCTGGTAAGAACACAAAATATTTTAAAACCCATAACACAGATTGCCTGTGAATCATAAATTTCAGATACTATCGACCCATTGTTTACGAGACTCATTAGCGAACAGTACAACCATCATCATCATGTGATGAAGCCACAGGTCATGGTCAGCTACAGGACAACTTGCTGTATCTGTAGTGCTCAAACTTATGTTTATGTTTTTTATCAGTATCAGCAGAAGAACTACATGTTATATGTACTGCCCTGCCATAGTATTAACATGAGTGTGTTGTAATCCCAGGGTAAGACTGAGAGGGTTAAATATGTCTCAGGACAGGCTTAGTGCTCATCAGATGACGTGGATCAGTATCATCTGTAAAACACACACATATGTACGCACACACACAAACACACTGTGACTGGTGGTTTTATCTGACTTATCAAACAGACTCATAGATGTGTGTGTGTGTGTGTGTGTGTGTGCACATGCATGTGTGAAACCGAGGTCCCTCCACTGATAATCCTATGTTGAGACCTCGTCTGGGAAAAAAAGCAGCACCCCAAATCCACTTAACCCCTCCCTCCCTCTCTCCTTCTTTATAAACCACCCCTTTGCCTCCCCCCTCTCTCCCCGTCCCTCCCCCTTCTGTCCCATCTGAGCAATAATGGACGCGAAAGCATTAATAGAGAGAGCAGACCTCTCTTGGATGAAATGAGTGCACCCTCCTAATGGGCCCCAAGGGAAACGAGACTAGCTCCCTGATCAAATACACCCAAAATTTAAGACCGTTATCATCCCAAATTAAATTCCACGTGGCACCTCATGTGTCTCTTTTTGGTGTGGATAAATGGGAGCGTTCTGTCTGATGGGTAATTAATGCAACGGTAATTACATTTGGTATTCACCACAGTCCAATCAATTTAGTCTCACACAGTAAAGTGTTTCTATGTACATGCTGTAAAGTATGTCAATACTGGTTAAAACTGATGATTCATAGACGATCAACTCTGAAACTGAGGAGGAGTACCACTGTAGTTTCTTCCAGTGGTGGAATATAACTAAGTACATTTAAGTGTATTTATTTAAGTACTGTATTTAAGTACAAATTTGAGGTACTTGTACTTGAGTGTTTTCTTTTCATGTAAATTTATACTTTTACTCCACTGCATTTCCAAGGGAAATATTGTACTTTTTGCTTCACAGCATGTATCTGAAGGTTTTACTTACTTTACATTTTTGCATAAAAAACATGAGTTTATTAAATATGATGTATGATGTTATGTATAAATTAAATTAGCCTAACAGTTTATACATGTAGGGCTGCAACGATTAGCTGATTAATCAATCAGTTGATTGACAGAAAATTAATCACCAACGAACTTGATAAACATTCAAGTCTTCTTCTTTATCTTCCTGTTTGGAGAGTTTTTTGGGGGTATTTTAATATATTTTCTAATAATATGGACTTTTTAGGTTTTATTCCATCTTTTTTCAATTAATTTTCAGTTTTTTGTGTGTGTTGTTTTGTTTTGTTCTGTAAAATGTCAGGTTTTTTGTGTGTTTTGGTTGTTTGTTTTCGATTAGTCTGCTTCTGGTACTTCTACTTTTAATAATCTTGGTAATTTGTCTGAATATATTTACTTACAGTTAACTTAAATTTTAATGCAGTACTTAAACTTGTAAAAGAGCATATTCACATTGTGGTGGTGGTACTTCAGTAAAGTATCCTAATACTTCTTCCACCACTGTAGTTTCAGCCACTGAATCAGTACCTCTACTTGTTTGTATCATACCGCCACCTTGTGGTGAATATTACAAACAGCTGGCACAAATTGAATTGGTTTCCCAGTATCATCCTGTGTTCTTCTCTTTGATTAACAGCAGTCCAGGAATGTAGCTTCTCTTATAAACAAACAAAATTAGACTCAAACTGTCACCCGTGCACGCTCCCCTGTGGTTTTACAAGCAAAGAAAATGGATGCAGCTTCTCTACATTTCTCCTCTTTTTTTGTCTTTAACCCTAATCCATCCGCGCATGTGGAGTGGAAAACCCTCGAAAAAAGAAACGTTGCTATGGTGAGGACAACTCATTAACGAGAAAGATTTAAAGAGGCTCTTAAACTCACTTTCTCTCCTCTCCCTCCCGTCTCTCTGTGTCCTTTTATAATCAGCCTCTATGGGGGGACATGAGCTTTTCAGAGGCTTGGCTTTGCTTTCTGAGGCTTAATGGAGCCTCCAACTGATTGGGACATAAAGGGGCCTGCGGCGGAGGAGAAGGCAGGAAGAAGGGGACTGGTGCTGGGGTACATGGTGGAGGAGTGAGGGGGTCTGTGGGTGATGAGAGTGTAAGAGAAGGTTTACAGGGAGGGACAAAGAGTCATGACCAGAGCAATCACGTTATTCTTTTGTGGTTCTTAGATGTTATTTCTAAAAACCACTTGAACAAGTTTGTTTTGCTTACATTTTGTATTACATGAAAATTAGATTGTTTACATTGGTTTTCTATTGCACTTGTTGATTTTTATGTTTAATATGACATTAGCAGAGGCAAAGTACATAGTGCACTGCCGTAAAAGCTTGTAAGGTATAACTGGACTTAAAAGAAATCAACATATTCATATTTCTTTGAAATTGTCAAAATAATAGAAGCAATGTTGTTTACTGTGCCTAAAATTTACATTCACGTTTTTCATTTGTTGCTCATTTTAAACTTAGTTGCTTATTTTTGAATGTATAACAATTTCACCAATTTCCTGGAGCCTAAAGTGACAATTTTAAAATGCCTGTTTTGAACCCACCAGTTTATGGTACATTACTGGTGCTCAAATAAATGAAAGCTACCTAATTTCTTCAGTTTGTGTTATTTTCCTTGCTTTTAAGGAGATTAAGTGCACTTTGTGTGAACCGTACTGTAGAAGTGAAGAACGCAACCATGTGTGCAGACAGAGAGCAGACTGGTCAGTAGGGCAGACGGGGCCAGAAACCTCAGAGGGCCAGACTCGAAGCAGCATGAGGTGGAAAAAAGCTTCTTGTAATTGCAGCTCTCATTAAAGAAATGAGCTGTGACTGAGGTAGGTTCAGCCGAGGAGTGCTTAAACACACTTATCCTGCACTGCGGCACAATTAGATTTTGCAATTACTGACAACAAGACCACAGCTGAACTGACTGAGGTGAAAGAAGAGGGTAAAGCTGTTGCTGGAGCAAACACAGTAGAGATTAAATCTTAAAATCGCATTTGTTTTCAAAGCCTGCTGGCATTATGAGAGTGCTAAACTGTTATGTTCATTATGTAGTTGTTTTTCCAGTGCCGACTTATTTCATACAGTGAAAAAAGCAGCTGCTTTTAGTGAGTGCGCATGAAAACTTCAACTAAATATTGCTGCTTGGGAAACAGATGTTTGTGATTGACTGCAAGCATAGAGAACATACAAGAAAGCATACAAATATATCTAAGAACTCCTCACCATCAAATATACACACAGTCACCCAATTAACTGGCTGCATTAAACCCATTAACCCCTTCGTAATTGTATACAAAAATACCCTAAAAGCCCGGGAACTAGAAAGAGGGAAGAGGTAGAGAAAGATCCTAGAGAAAGAAAGCAAAAGATCTGCATGTGCCACCTCATCAAAAGCGATCTTCATCTTGTTCTTCCAGAATCTGGGTGCCATATGGTGCAATACACCCACCCAACCTCCAGGAGGCTCCCTTTGTCAACAGAGAGCAGGCAGCAGGGGTAGAACAACTTAACAAAAACAAAAGAAAAGTCTGCCACAATAGTAAACAGATGCACAATTAACAGTATTATTAATAAATATGATCATATACGTTATCATTAACCCCCAAATCTTCTGTTTACAGGCTCTCCGTGTTTCCCTCCTGACACATTTGGTCAATGGAAGGATTAACGTCTCTGTAGGTACCAGTGATTATCTGCCCTGATGTGATAATCAAGCCATTAACTAAAACTCAATTGTACACATATGGGGCTGTGAGAGTCTCTAACACCTGATCCCTCCTGAAAAAAAGCTGTTCTCCCTGACTCTCTCGCTCCTCCTCCTCCACCGCTTCCAGTCTCCCAAATGAAAAGCCAGCTGAGCCAACTATTAATCTCACCAGATTATCTTATTACAACAATTTGTCAAGCAAAAGACACACGCACACCGAAAGACAAAACCGACTTCCTGGAAAAGCCACACACACGCTATCTTGTGTGACATGAAATCTGATTTTTATAAATAAATAAAATGGGATTTGAAAAATTACATGGGGTAGGCAGAAATCTGGAAAACGGAGCCCCCTCCTGCAGCTCTCCTCTCTCTGTCCTAAGCCCCTCCCACCAGACCACCATGGTCATATGCACATGCTTCATACAGTAACCCCGTGTTTCCCATACACTGATTTAATCTTATGTCAGTCTAGAGTGCGGACTACTTTCACAGGAGAGCAGGCAGCAGCTCAGGAGACATACCTTTAGTCAGCAGCTGCAGCAACTTAAATTCAGCCATCCCAAACACCTCAGTGACGGATGTCACAGCAGGCTGGTGACTAGCAGCGGTGCCGAGTCTAACCTGTCTAACGGCTGCAACAGAAAGTTTGCTAATCTGGTGGGAGTTTGGGGCTGTTTGATCCCCTGGAGATGGTTCTCACTCTCCAACCAGGGAGGTGGTCTGTAGTGGCTAAGAGTACAGCAGAGAACGCACTATGTTTCGAAGCTCTTACTAACGTTAGCTTCATCACATGAGCTTGAAGTTTCAGCCCATGACGCATTTAATGTTGTTTTGCCAGACTCTATTTGAGATGCCCTTTTTGATAAGTTTGGCTTCCTTTTTTGAAGGCGGTACAGATTTTCTAAAGCCTGAAAACAGAACAAAGAGGAGGTGCAGAGATCTATTTTTCTCTCAGACCACTATATTCTTAAAGTTTATTATGGCATTTTTGCCCTTAAAACCCAAACCAAACATCCAACACCCACGTTTTAAATGGCGAAAAACAAGACACCAAAATCTTGGATTAATGAAAACATTTTAAACTTAATTTACACAATCTGCCTCTCGCTCAGTGTCATTAACAGACAGTGAGGATGTTCAGAGATTCAAGTATTTACTTTTCTAAACCTGTAAATTGCTTTTGACAGAAAATTAATCTGCAACCATTTTGTTAATTAAAGATTTCAGTCATTTTTGGACTGTTGGTCTTACAAAACAAGGAATTTCACCTCAAGTTTGGAAAATGATGAATCATTTTTTGCCTTTTTTGTGACTTCTTTTGTTTTTATTTTTAGGTTGAAGGATTTATTTATATTATTTAAGCAGCTCTTTGGGACACAGAAGAGAGTGCCACCAACACAAATTCAGACAGTCGATAAAGAAACAAATATATGAAAAGCACAAAAAAATAAAATAAAACACGCCTAGGCCGATCTATGAGAAACTAAACACAGAGACACCAGGACGCACACACACTGAGAGAACTCTGCAAAACTCAATTACCTCCAGATATTTGTGGCAATGACTTCATTAGCGGTTGGTCACACATGATGGAAGAGCAACTGTTTAGCCAATCACTAGCCAGCCATTACCTATTAGGCCTTTAACAAGCTGAGAGGTCTCCATCTGTTAGACACGCAGCCTGCTATTACCCACCGATTACCCTTCACCTCCTTTATCTTCAAACCAAATTAATGTCTCAAAAGATGCGGATGGAGAACATGCGGATAGGACTGCTGCAGCTTTTAAATTCAGCGTGGATGAATGGAAAAAGACGAGCAGACATGCAGTCATTCACACAGACACAAACAGGGTTAAAGACTTAATCAATGAAAGAGACGAAGAGAGACGGTGGCAGACAGAGTTGCTTTGAAGAAAAACAGAGCCTTAACCCATTTTACAGTTGAATGACCCCAAGCAACCCCTGATCCCCGATTCCCGAAAGTGCGTGTGCATATGTGTGTGCGCGTGTGTGTGTGTGTGTGTGTGTGTGTGTGTGCGTGTGTGTGTGAGAAATCCCCCTCTTTTCTTCATCTCATTAAGCTGTGTGTCCTGCTCTGTGCTCCATTGTTCTGCAACATTGAACCGGCTTTTGGTTTTTTTTTTAATGCACATTCAGGACTAAGTGTGTACTTGTCTTTTCTCATCTGTGTCTGAGTGTGTCTGAGTGTAGGTGTCAGCTAAACTAACAAATCTCATTGTGTTGTTATGAATGCCATTCCACCGTAAAATCTCTGAGTAAGAGGAACGACAAGCTGATTTGACTGGATGGTTTTTCTGCACATGGAAAGAAAATTACTTAAAAGGTTTCATTCACAGCCATTCTGCAAGACTAGTTACCTCAACTTCAAACTAGAGTTTAGGGTACTGGTTTTGAATAACTAGACTGGTTTTTGGCACTTTGCGCACCACAAGCTGGGTGCCATATAGTTCCCTGATAGTGGGGAAAAAGCAGAAATCTCTACAGCCGAAGTCTCCAACACTCGGCAACTCACACCAAAACAATCTAGACTGATAAATAGCACTACAGCTAAGAGGAAAAAAATGTGTATTGTTGATTTTGGAGAGAACTGTCCCTTTAAGTTTTTCTTCTTTTGTTTCATGTCTCCAAACATTTTGAGGAAAAGAATTAGGAAAAGATTAATGAAGGCTGTTTTTGACTACCTTGACTGCATACATTTTTAAGCTCTAATGAAAGCTGAACCTGCAACTTTGAGCCATCCTCAACCAACCGCGCATGTTTTAATCACCTTTAAAATGTGGTCAAGTTTTTGTGAATGAAACACTGCAGGGAGACAAAGAGCGGAGGACGACACCAAACTCTTTCCTGATTCTCCACTGCCACAATTATATTACCCTAACTGATTTTCAGCAGCTCTTCCCCCCATAAATGCAGCCAATCCATTTCATTTGGCCTCATCTTGTTACTCCACAACCCCGGTCTCCCTCAGGTGCTCTTCTCTTGGGAGCTGCTGGCACTGATTAGTCGATAGCTGAACCTGCCTTCCCACCAAGGGATTATGGGGGATCCGGTGGAACACCTGCTCCACCACTAAACTGATATATAATAAAAGGAAAATAAGGTTGAAGCCTGAGGAAGAAAATAAAGTGTTGTCACTTTGAATCTACTGTCATAAAATTAAGATTTACTTAAAAAACTGCAGGATCAGGTTTAAAAAATTAAGATAAGAGTGTGAAAACATAATGCACGTAGGCAGAATAAGACATGCAAGCAGGAAAACAGAAACAAATGTGCACAAAGGACGTATTAGCCAAACTCCAATTTGAGCGTGTTTGAGGGTCGTCTGTTCAGCGGTGCATGAAAACAGAGTGACTGGGAGGTTGATTCAACCTACAGAGCCCAGACAATACTGTACCCATGGCAGCGACATCTTGAGCTGTCACGGCGTGTTAGCCAAAGCAGGCATGAGGACGGGCTGCACTCGTCTGGCAGCATATTGTTAGGGCTAAACCCAAAGGAATAAGGGAATCGGTTTTGGATAAATATACATGCAGAAAGACATTATAAAGCACTTATTTAATTGGATGGATAGACAAGGACTTAACAAAGAATGACAAAAAAAGAAAGAAAAAAGTTACAAAAGTTGTACTGCAAAGTACAAAAGTATCTACCTTAGCCACAGTTTCGCTTTTTCCCTGGTATTATTAGCATTATAAAGTGCTTTAAAGTCATATCCTTGAGTACTCCTACAAATAAATAATGATTATGTGACAGGGTCTGTCAAATCCTTCAGCACTCTCTCTTATCTCCCTGATTGCTCCTTTATGCAGTGTCGGAGGTGAAAGTGGGTCACTTTCGAAACCCCAGCAGTGTCAGCTCCATCACCCCTTTACTGTCAGCTCTGTTACACTTCCCTGCAGGCCTGGCCCATCACCTCCAGCTGCTAGCTATTGTGTCTGGCTCCCAGGGGTGGCCACCCAGGGGAGTTATGATGTCCCACTGTCCCAAAAGAATGGATGCAAGCATGCACGTGGGCATACATTCATTAAGAAAATCATGCACAACGCAGCTGAGGATGCATTCAAGTAATGTATGTGTAAATAAATGTGTGATCAAGCATATGTCCAAGCACAATAGTGGACTTTTTAAATATGCATTCAATAAACCAGAAATTAAATATTCCGACACAAACATAAGGTGACACAGATTTCACATACAATCACTGATGTGCAACATGTCAGGTCATGTGTTTCAACATTAGAGACAGTTTGCATAAAAGCCTTTCTATGATGGTCATCCAGTGCTTTCCTAGAAGAGCCTCGCCACCACGCCAAAGGCCAAAGGTCTCAAGGTCACAAAGTCACAATCTGTATAGCTGCTACACGGGATGCCCAGCATGACATACATACACACACACACACACACACACACACACACACACACACACACACACACACACACACACACACACACACACACACACACGTAAGGATGCACACTTGCACACACAAAGACAGACGGCACCGATCTCTCAGTTACAACGGGATGGAAATCAGCTAATAAGAAGAGACAAAGCCCTGCTTGGGAAAAGCTTCCGCAGCATGTGTCGTGCCTCTCTGTCACTGTAGCAAACAGCATGTAATTATTACCCACAAACATTTCAGGTGACTTAAGTTCGCTCTGAAGCAGCAGCTGAGAAAAACACCACAGTGATTACTGTAGCAAAACAGCTATGTGGTGTCATATTAAATGTGCTAAGTCTTACTAAGAGGCTCACAGCTACCTGAGTAGTCCCACTCTAAAGTCTAACGCTTTTAATCAAACTGTGCTTCACTTCAAATTAAAGAGGACAGAGCTAGAGCCAAATATTGACAGCAGTTTTGACTCTATAGAAGCAATGACAATACTTAATATCTGTTGCGAAGTAACTGTTTGTTCCAACTTTCCAACTTCAAACTAACAAACTCCACAACAGTGAACATGTTTTGCTCGTCTGTACCTTTGCCATCCTGGAAGGTTTGTGTTTTCCCCGGTGAGCCTTTGACAACTGGTCCAAGCAGTGGTTTTGGTGTCCAGAGAGAGTCCGGTTTCTGATGGACCTTTGACACTGAAAGCAGACGTTTGCGCAGGCAGCCCTCTGGCCTGGCGGGCCTGGGGCTTGGGAAGCCCTGTGGCTGGAGGCTGTTCCCCATCTTGTTGGCGGGCAAGAAGGAGCACAGAGTTCGCTTCTCCCCAGAGGGGTCCTCATAGCAGGCCCTGTGCCAGCAGCTGACCACCGGCTCCGAGGAAAGGCAGCGCACGTATGTGATCATCCCCTGCTAAGACCTAAACCCCCCCAACGCCCACCCTCCCCTGCGCTATCCAGGACCAAAGCCCCCCCAACTCCTCCTCCTTCTTCTTGCACGATCCCAATCTCTCCCTGTACGAGCACTTGAGGTGGTGGGATGGAGGGGTGACTGTGAGAGACCTCCCCTCGCACACCCAAACCCTCAATAGGCCTCCCCCTGTCTTTCTGGGAAGATAGAACGGGGGTTTGGAGGTTTTTGCAACCCGCAGGGGACCCAATCCCCCCCCCCCCCCCCCCCCCTACTGGTTTTGTCCTCCCTCTCTCTCTCTCAGGGGATCCTATTGACTTGCATTGATTTGCCTGACAAAGGAAGGCTGTGCACAGTGTTAGATTACAAGATTTAACTCCAAAACAAATATTGCACAGAAGTATTGCTGCATATAGCTATTAAAAATCCTGTATGATTGTCAGCCGGGAGTCTGGCAGCTTGCAAAAACAGGAATTCCGACCCCAAAAACGACCACAAGAACTTTCAAAAACACTCCAAAAATGCAAAAATAAGAAGAGGGCAGTGCCTAATTGGAAATACTTGTGGTTAAAGCACAATTTTCTTCTAAATGCAATGCTGTCCTTTACACTGACCCAAAAGCATCACCACAAATTGGGCAAAAGAAGATCCACAAAAAGTTAAGAAACCAGTTCGTGACCAAACATGGTGAGCGCCTCATTTGGTAAATCAGAGATGAGGTTACATCCTCCAACAAAGTGCTCAGTCAAGTTTGCAGTGTCGAGCATCCTCCTTCCTCTTTCTCCCATCTGAAAAAGCGTACTAGCATTGCTCAATGGCGCCCACATGGCCTCTCCTCTCAGCTCCTCCTCCTCTCTCTTTCCTCTGCTCCTCAACGCTGCTGTTCTAATCCGTAAACCCAGATTATCCAGCCCACAGCCTCCGATTGTGACCGACACACACAACACAGATGGACACCAGGCTGTAGATAATTAACCACATCACCTCCACTGCTCAAATGTGAGGAAGTTCAAGAAGACTTGGCGTGATATGTGTCAGATGGTCAACTCAGATGACGCAAACTCAAGTGTGAGGAGAGCTGCATGTGGGGCAAATATCAACCTACTGCCTCAGGTTTACCAACATCTGACTGGTATTACCAAGAGCAGAGATTCAGCAGAAAATATACACAACCTAATTATTTCAAACACACACAAGGAAGAGAAGGTTCAAAGCTTTGATGAATTTAACTGGAGCTGATCTAACAGAGTGAGGCACAGATGGACTGGGAGGCATTACCTGACCGTCTAACACAGACAGATGTAAGCACAGCCAGAGAAAAAGATCAGCAACAAACAATGAGATACACTCTGCTTAAAAACACGCAGGGTGAGAGTTATCACGAGTGGTAAAAACTTCAGAATAAACTGCCAGGTGAGGGTGTGTATGTGGGTGCATGATCCTTAATCAGCTTGGCTGTGAGGTTGGCTAAGCTTATTGATATGATCAGATTAATAGGCTGAAAATCAGCAAAGGATAGGATTGGACAGAACTGAAGACTGGATACTACAGTGATGGAAAATTTACCAATGAAAGGCCGACCATCAGACAGATAATGCAGGAATAAATGAAAAACAACTGAAAGAGGAGAATGTATTAAAAAGGGTGCAAGAAGTCATCTAAGAAGACTAGAGCAATTGTCTCCCTCTGGTGGTGGCTAACGCCTGTGCCATAAAACACAGACCAGTGCGAGTACTCATCACAACTACACACATAATTTCAAGCATTTTTCAAATAAATAATGCTACAATTTTTTTTTTTTAAATCTCAGAGGTAGCTTCTCTCTGTTTTATATAAAGTGAATTTATTTAGGTTTTGACCTGTTAGTCAAGCAAGACATTTAAACACATCTCCTTAATTCTGGGAAACTAAAGTAGACATTTTGCACATTTTAAAAAAAAATATTTTATGGACTAAATTCATTTTTTTTTAAATTGCTTCTAATCAGTAATGAAAATAATCATTAGCCATACCAGGGTTTTGTTTCCAGCGTTGTTGAATCTATGTGCCATCTAGTTATTTGGTGCACATTGCTGCAGAGCGCAGATCATACTCTGGGCACAGACAGAGCAGCAGAATGCCAGGCATAGGTTAAACTTAACTATTCACTAATTCATACTGAAATAAAACACACTATTTTACAGAACAACTGCCCTCTAATTGTAGGACTGGGACACATGCCGCTTCTCTAACCATGTGAAAAATGTTAGGTCGGCACTTGGTTCCGACTCTTTCCTAACTATCAAGAGTGTGGAGGCAGGCTGCGCCTGCGACTGCATAGCAACCATAACCAGCACCTCTTTATAGCCTGCTTATCAAAACTCCAGGTGTTGTTTATTTACCTTGTATTAGACCAGAAATATTGTCCCTGGGAAAGATGTAAAGCTCTAGGTAGCATTCCTCTTCATATCACTGACTGATATTTCCAGAAGAAGGGAAAGGTATCTGTCAGCTGTGATTGGTTTTTCCCCTCACATGACATGCTGCATTCCAAAAGTTTAACTCAGGGCTCAGCCATTGAGCATGACTTCCGTGCATCTTCACTGAAAACATTGGATTTTAGGGCGCAAAAATGTGGAATGTGTACGGGCCCTTAGTGTTGTCTGTTGTTTTGCCAACCTATTTTGGATGAAACTTGCAGCATGGAAACAGCGCAACCCGCAATCTAGCACTGAAAAGTTTGCTTTCACTTGCCTCTGCAGCAGCTGCTCCTCTAATCCATCAATCTGAACAGCTCTGATTGATCCATCCACAAACAGATCAACTGATCAATTATCCCCCTTTCAACTCAAACTGAACAAATTACTGCTGAGGGAAAAAAAACAACTTAGAGATTCCCATGCCCTGTGTTCACAAATCCGCAAAAACCTCTGAAATCAGAGAGCAGATACAGCTACCGCCACACACAGATGCTAATTCTGTGGGAAACACTGCAGTCCTAGTACACTCATGAACTACTGCAACTTTAGGGGAATAGGGAGAGACTGTGTGAATGTGTGTGTGTATATGCATGTTTGTGCGGTTGTTTTATTGCCAAAGACTCAGCAGATAGCCAGAGGCTAAAACAGCCATTACCGATAGTTATCATTTCCACCGCATGGTGAGTCAGCCAACACACAAGCTGATTACAAAACCAAAACCACTACACACACACACACACACACACATGGAACATAATGGACAAACCATTGCATGCACATTCATACATATAACACAGTGTGCGGACACACGAAGCCCACAGGGCGAGCCAAAAGATTCAGACGGTGGCCTAAATTGTACTTAACACTGTTGTTGCCCCAAATCCACGAACACATGAACATAGCGGGTCATACAGTTCACACAGAGAACAACATTGGGTGTACAGTCATGTAAACCTGCATGCATAGTAGCTTCATAATAACATCACAACAGGGGGGTGACACACAAACAAACATTATTGGCATTTTACAAGCAGGTACATTTATGTTTGTGATGATAACAATGATGTTGTGTGTGAATATACCCCCTTCACACCCCTTCCACACACACACACACACACACACACACACACACACACACACACACACACACACACACACACACACACACACACACACACACACACACACACACACACACACCACGTGTGTTGTGAATGTCCAGGTTTTACCCAAACCCAGCATGCATGGCGGTCAGACTCTCACAGCTCACTGCACATGAATGGGGATTATTACTATTCAGTCAGGACGTGTGTGTGTGTGTGTGTGTGTGTGTGTGTGTGTGTGTGTGTGTGTGTGTGTGTGTGTGTGTGTGTGTGCACGCACACCTAAATCTTTACCAGTCCAACATCCAGTTAAGATGGGACAGTACATGTTGTGTATGTATGCATTTGTGTTTACATGTTTTTGTACATATACACCCTCCATGTACCTGTTAATACTCCCACATGCACACGCACTGAGTGTGTTGGTGAGTGGGGGAAGCCAAAGCGGAAGGCTTTAGTGACAGGACAATGGTAACCATGGATACGCATAGGCCTGAATGGAGTGAGGAGCACCTGCACGCTGAGTTAGTCCTCTGTCTGGGGAAGTCATCCACTCATCCACAGGGGGTCGGCCATTGTCTTTTCAAACTTCACCCACAACAAAACTTTTCCAGCTTTGTCCCTGGAAACGTCAGCTTAACTCTCATCCACTAACAAACTTTGCCTCACACTAAAAGTACAGCAAGTCCCCCATACTGACTCCAACATCTTTTCTCAACTTCCCCAAAATCCATTGTTTTGTTAACTCTTTTCAGAGGACAATAAGTTCACTGGAGTCCTGACAGAATCCATTCACAGGTGATTGGAACTTCACCATCTATTGTTTCCCTATCAAGACTGAAAATCATGGCCTCTTTTAGAAGAGCTTGACTTCTTCACAGACTTCTTTTAAGTTTCCTCTTAAAGTCCGACGGCAATTTAAAAGTTTGCATGATTTATTAATGCAAAAATGTACTATACAAAGACAAAATGATTTAATTTCCACAATTATTTGAAATAACTATCTGTTAGGCAAAGATATAGTGGAGTAAAGGCGTCCTGAGCAGAGTCTAAAGTCGACTCCGTGTGTGTTATAATCTGAGCTTCTCTGTTGATTGTTTTGGTAGCTGCTCTGGCCACATGTGCATATCAGTGCATGTGAGTCCCTGTGAATGCATCCCACTGGCTAGCTAATCTCTGCTGCTCTATGGTTACTAGGGATGGGAATTTTAAGGAACTTAAATATTTGAGTACTCGCATTAAATCATTATCGAGTACTTGAGTATTCACAAAAAAATCAAACCTTAGAATAGGAATGACAACAAGTAATTTTACAGAGATTTTATAGTCCCTGCAAACTTGCACTGAAAGTGAAATGGCTCCTATCTTAGTCGTGTGACGCTAATGGGTAGACTCCCACCAACCGTTGCCCCACGCACAGCTCATCTGCAAACATATCTCAATATTAATACAAGTATTTACAAAGTACATTCAAATTACTTATTATCCAATGCTACAGGTATAATATGTACCCATGTTGTGGTACTTATTTGAAGTAAACATAATTTTAAGTGGCTTTAGTGGCTTCTACACCGTACTGGAGAATTTTTTTGCTGTCTACATTTCAGCACTTCTCTCCTGTCCTCCCTGCTGCCCTCCTCCCCTCCACTGACTGGAGATTAGCAGCCTGCCACATCGAGTGTGAGAACATCCATCAACACCACTACCCACAAGGCCAGAGGGCAGGTAGTGGGTCAGCCACGGGTCAAGGGGTCACAGTCTCTCCAGACACTCCGCACAGGTGCATTGGTTATTGAGGGACTGAAGGAGGTTTAATGGGGTTGCTAAAAAAGGTTGTCAACAACTTTGTTAGTGACACGTGATTCCTTAAAATCAGTTGCATCTCTGATTTCGATTTTCCAAAAGGATGCAATGTAATTGCCTTACTGAGTTGCACAAGATAAACATATTAACTACAAATAATGCAAACAAATGCAAATGTTTGACTGTAGGGCTGCACATTAACTTCTAAGAATGAATAATGCCAAAACTGATATGGTAGCACATATGCAAAGATGGAAACATTGAAGTAAAGTTGTAATTATTAACTAAATCTAATAAAACTAGATGAAAATTGTCAGACAGGGCAAATAATATAATATTTCAACTTTAATAATAGAGAACTGTAGTCATAACCACTCACTCATTTGCCTCATTTTCTAATACAACCAATTTTTAAAACCATTTATTAGTCATGTTTTGGAATGCTGCCACTTTTTGGGTCTCTGAAATCTCAAAAGTATTATCATATATCCTGGCCCAAAATTTCTTGAGCTTCATCACAGGACAATAAGGCCCTCTCTGATCTGATGTGTAGGTACCAAATAGGTGGTGAGAAATGAAATGCCACAAAGTATAAACATAGTTTTACACATATAGCTATGTGGGTCACTGCCCTGTGGGCCGAAATTAACGTGGCAGCCCAGGAGATAAACCACACTGAGCTTCTGCTGCCTTCTCAAGAGTGTGTGGAACTCATACACACACATTCCTGGGATTCAATTCACACACGTGCAGGTCGCACATACAAACATCTCTGTTTAATCTTTTACAATCAAAGTTCAAATATAGATCCTCTATATTAACATGATGTGTCGTCATAACGCACACGTACATGCCAACACATCAGACTGAAATTAGGTATACTGTGGACAATACAGACTCTTATTTTTAATTGAAGTCGACCGTCACTTTTGACGCTTAAAATGACAAACATCCCCAACAGCATATTATATCAGCTGTCTCTAGTTAATTCTGTTAATTTTGTAACAGCTGTAATAAAACTGTTGGCTGGTTATTTTTAGCTCTACAAGCCAGAGTTTGTAATTGGCAAAGATTTATGTTTTAACCTACATTTCATATCTTATGCTGCTCACCTCATTTTCAGGTTATAGCTGCTCGTTTTGAATATAACAAACAGCAGCCTTTATAAACCAACAAAAGCAGATCTTAAGGGAGTCATTTAGTTTTAGTTAATTAAACTTACTTACTTATTAATATTAAAAGCTAAGCCTAATAAGACAGGAGATATTGGATTTGGGAAGCTGATTTGTTATTGTACTGGATACTTAAATTTGGTAAAAATGCTACCTTAGCTTCAGTTCCCATGGAGTAAAATTTGGACAGCATCACTCTTCCACTGCAACTTATATTTTGGTCAGATGGTGCATTATCCTAAAATCCTGTCAACAGGATACAAGCACGCTGCTGCCATCTATTGCACCAGTTATCAAGTACAGCCTACCAGTAACCCACTATTTACCACCGTGGTGTCAATGCGGTAATACGGCTTCTGTGCTGTGTTCTAGTGCTGCAACAAACATATATTTTCATGAGCGATTAATCTGCTGATTATTTCCTTATTCGAGAAATTAATAGTTTGGTCAATGAAATATCTGAAAACTGCCAATCACACATTCTTTAAGCCTACAGCGATGTTTTCAAACGTCTTGTTTTGTCCAAGCAACGGTCCAAAATCCAAATACATTCTTTCTTTATCGATGTAAAACAAAAAAAGCAGCAAATGTTCACATTTCAGTTACTGCAACCAGTTAATGTTTGGCCTGAGCAGTTAATCAATTCTTAAAATATCTGCAGATTAATTTCACGGGAATTGACAAATAATCAATTAATCACTGTGGCTCTCCTGCTTTAAAATGTTTAGTAGATTTAATCCTGTTGAACAAAAACTGTTCAAAGTGAATTGGAAATCCACAGTACATCATGGACTACATGACAGATGAACAAACAAATAACGAATTCAGCCATTAAATGAGCCTTAGAATACTTAGGCCTAACATTACGACCTAATTACACTACACTTATTCAAAGTAGATGATGGTTCAGGCTACAGGCCAAGTGCACACTTCATCAACAAAGCATCTGTGTATGGCTGGATCTGCACATCTGCACTTCCCCCTCAACTGCTGTCCGCAACCAAAACATCTGAAGCCGATATAATGGTCACACACATCCCAGTATATTGCAATCAGAGTGGTTGAAAACAAACCAACAAAGACTGGACCAACTTCCACTCAGTCAAAGACATGTTCTCCCAGATTTGACATGGCCCAAGTTGACCCTCACAATAAGGAGGGTGGATGAGTTCTCTGCAACATGTTTGCTCGACGGGCTTACATTAACTGACATGGACAGAAATGTTGCATTTCTATACCCGCCACACTGCGGGAAACCTCCAATCTGAGCGAGAGCGAGGTTTCCAAAATCACTAATCCCTACTTAGTCCCATCTAATGTCTCCTCTCTGGGCAAACATATTCCACTGGAGTGTAGCTCAAGTGCAGAAATAACTTATGTAACATACCAAAAGCCACACCAAGTGGTCTGGATGGCTAGCTAAAGGGCTTACACTATAATGCAAGGCTTTACCACAGGGGGGGGTGGGGGTGGGGGGAGATATGTGTGGTCAAAACAGATGAGAATCTACTCTGGCCACAGCTGGATGTGGAGAAACATGGACTGAAAATGTGTCACATCTGCCTCAGAGTTGGCAACCCCTACTGTGGGGACTTGTTTAAATCATAACATAAGCAGAAATTCTGTAACTGGCAACCAATGCAGAGTAATCTACTGGTGGGATCACAGTATTTAATGTAATGCACAGTATTAAGGTCAGTTTGTCATATCTTTGGAAGTTGGAAACTGGTAGCAGTGGTTTTGTCTCAAACTGCAGCTTATGAAAACTTTTCTCATAGTAAAGTTTAAATTCTGCAGGACAATATGAACATAAATATGAGGAAAAAGACCTTCCAGCTACCATACAACTGGTTGGTTGCTCAAAATTAAGCACAAAAAGTTCAAAATACAAGTTAAACCTGGAAATAAAGTTTAAAAAATGATAAAATACTTCATCTAACAAAACTGCTTTTTTTTTTCTTTCCAACACAACTTGCACATCTGTTTCTCTCCATATTCCAAATCTGACCGGAGTCACACATTGTGGAAACAGTGTAACTGACAACATAAATTACTGCGGACAGCTGATGAACTGGGATATTGCCACAAATAGTTGCAGTGTTCAGTTTATATTACTTCATTTGTGGAAGACATAAATCTTCAGTCTACAGAGAGAGAAAATACAGTGGTTTCATAAGACGGATGAGCTTCTCATGCCTCAGATAAGAACAGTTTGGACTTTTTAGTAAGACACAGCTGAGCGCTAGTGTTCTTCATTTTACTGCATCTGCAGGCCAGGAGTTCCAACATATTTGTCAACTTAGAAATCCACATGATTCCCAAATGTGTGCTCTTTCCTGCACTTGAAGGCTTTGTGTTGTACAATACAGTGTAGGCTGACTGTTGCTGGGTAACACAAGTGCAAATTAGGCCAAATTACACTATCTGAGGTTATACTTTACAACAACTACTATCTAAACATGTAAAATGACAGCAGGTCGACAACTTTAGTGAATGTATACTTATAGGGGTGATCAGAAATGTGTTTTTCAAGTTTTTCCAACACTATGCATTTTCTTAAAAATGCATAAAAATTGAGCTTTTTTATACAGAGAAACTGTAGTTATCAGCACTAAAAAATCCTATTCCTCTACCTACTCTATTGCTTTGTAGGGCTTCTAATGGCAATACCATAGGTAAACTAAAACAACCAATGAGACCCAAAGAGTCTCTAATGCAGTTATCAGTCATGTCATTGAGTGCTTTAGAATTGCAGTCAAACTAAGCAGCGCTGATCAAATATAAGTCAAGATTCTGGGATTGCAATGCCTATTTCTCACCTCAAATGTTTCCAGAAACATATTTTACTGTACTGTTGAGCTGTAAAATGAGAAGAGTTTTTTTTCTTGTAACTTTTTACTAATTTCTTGTGAATTTTTGGCCATTTCTTGTTGCCCTCTCCCATGTTTTTGAAAGAAATCAAGCTAATTTGCTCAGGTTTCTAGGGGTTAAGCAAATATAACAAAAGGTTATTATAAAAAGTTACCAAGTGTAGCTTTTATATTAAAAATTACAGAGGTGAGTAAGTATGCACAAAGATAAACGTATGTGCATCAACATGTATTTCTCAACAGCATCATATTATCTTGAACAAATTCATGCCTTCATCATTAACACAGGGCGGTGGTGAAGTCAGTTTTTTTGGTTGTAAGACAAAGAGGGAAGAGATGAAGTCATTGTAGAGTCATGCGGTCATAATATATTGTAACATAGCCAAGCATTGAATCAGAGTGTGAAAAGACACACAAAAAAGCAAGCTGAGGCTGCCAGTAAGAGGAACCAGTTTACCCCTTATCTCACTTTAACTGGTCAAGTAATCGCCAACACATGTCCGCACTCTGCAGGACAGCAGCCCGGCAACTGCAGCTTTGCCAGCTGTTACTGTGAACAACAACCACTCTGATACACACACTCCACTAAAATACACTTCTAAGTTCAACAAAGCAAATCCAAACCTCATATAGCGAGTTGCATATAGAGGTTTTAATATTGGCATCTCTTCAAGTTCTCCTAAAGTCAAGAATGAATCAGACAGCGACTGGGAAGAAGAGCGATCAAGAAGCAAACAGACAGAGAAAAAAAGGAGAGGTAGGATTAAAGTCAGTGAACCTGAAAGAGTCAGAGTCAGAAAAAAAGAACAAAGGAAGAAATGATTACAGAGAGAAAAAAGGAGGGTTTCCTTCCCTAAAGAAAAACACATGAGGAAGGATATTGTGTAGGAGGAAGCCGCTGTGACAGAGATTACTTTCCACACAGAGGAGAGAGATGGAGTTGAACTTTTCTTTGTCTCAGAAAGTCTGCGGGAGAAGTCCCGCACGCTCACACCAGGGAGATGCAAACATGTAATACACACACACACACACTTACCTTTCAGACAGAACATGGCTCTTCACTTATATCCCCATTTATCCACGAGAAACAAATACCAGCTTCTTTCCTGTTTTCTTGCCCTCCTTTCCTCTCCCTCTCTCCCTCTTTCTCTACACCACTCGGTCAAAGCATTCACACAAGGACGCACGGATCCCGACACATACACTCCTCTCTCCCGGTGCCTCTCTCGCCATCTCCCTCCCTCTCTTTCTCCCCCTCACACACACATGCACGCACACGCTCTGAGTGGCAGCTAGCCAGCTTTTACACCGCAGGAAACTGCTTCACGACCCCCTTGCTCTGCTTCCCCTCTCGCCCTCCCTGCATCTGTGAGTGTCTCTTTACCACACTGACAATCCCCCCCATCTCTCCGCCCCATCAGTGTTAAAGCCCAGCCTCGATCTTAAACTCCTGAAGCTGCTGTCCACCCATGATTAGTCTCCTTAATGCAGATGAAAAAGTTAACACACAAGCTTATAAATATATTTACTACGTAAATTAATTTAAATAAGATCTATGCTCTTATTAGGGCAGGCAAAATTAAAACCAAAATTACACAAACACACATAGAGCGTGAGCCTCGTCGAGGATTGTGATTGTAGAGAATCTGGGCAGTCAGCAGTTCAGAGTGAGGCAGGGGGCCCCGGCTTGAGGCCGATCCATTGTGCGCTGATCAAATATAATCGCTTTAATCCCCACAATTCAACTGTTTGTTATCAGGAGCAGCTACAAGCTCGATGCGTCCCAAACCCTCCGCACCAGCCGCTCTGAATTACCACCACGGATTGTGAGACAGACATAGTGACTCACTCACAGACGGTGGAACAATATCAAGTTAAAATACCATTTGATTTTGGGTGTTAAATTGCTTCTTCTGTCTTGTTGAACTCCACAGAATACAAATGAAGTACCGCAGATGTTCTAAACCAAGAAAAGGCTACATAGGTTTAGGCCATTGTGCTAATACAATCCCACTATGGGAATATATAACAAGATAGAAGTATAATTTAAAAAACAAACAGAAGACAAAAATCACACAGATGATATATATAATTTACAAAAGAAGCAGAAGACAAAAATCACACAGATGTTACGAAGATATTTTTAGAAAGCAACTGCATAGAAATATAAAAGCAAGAAGTTTTGTTTAAGGTTTTTGTGATACAAGTTTTGCAAAATCTTCTTTTTCAAGCATTGACACAGGCAGGAAATAAGTAGCCCTATCAACAAAGCCCAACGGCGGAAATACATGAGCCATGGACACGACGGGACATAGCTGGCACACCATGGATGAAGTAAAACACATTGATTGTGATCAACTGAAGCTTTTACAATGACCACAAAATCTACGCTTGCCCAGGCAGGCTTCATATGGCTCTTCTCTCTTTTTACACAGCTAGAAGGTTTGCTTTTCTATTTATCTGCGACCCTCTAAAAGGTAAAAACAACATAAAACTGTGGTAAAAAAGTACAAGTACAATCTGTTAATCTGTTAATTTATCCAGTAGCAGGTAATATAGCACACATTTCCAAATCGTGCATAACCAAACGCATTAACACTTGGCAAAACACAGTTTGGCACGTTACCACACGCTTTAAAGATGGAGTTTGTGTAGCTAGTGCAAAAAACCCTTCTCCATCCAGCCAATGTGACACGTTGCATCCCTGCACTATGAAGTTGGGCTGTAAGTGTCCTTTAATGGGAGCTGCTGGGTGCCAAAATCCAAACACAGTGACAACAGAGTGCAAATGTGTCAATATAAAGTTTGGCTCAGCTGCATACAAAACGCCATTGATTTCCAATGAGGCTCTGTAATGGCTTTTTCTTACGCTGCAAAAACAGTTGGTTGTTGCTTAAAGGGCTGGTGAAGCTTATAAAAGGTAAAAAGCACTCAAGCCCCATTTAACAAGCTATAATGCACCTTTAAACTGCACTGGGAAATAATTTGGCTTATCATGAGCCTGCAGGTTCCATTCATTAATCAAACACAACATCCATTGATTACAGTGATCAGTAGAGCTTAATTAGAGTCACTAACTCAGGCTGCCAGAGCACCTGGTGACATTCTCTAATGACAACTGATTTATGGTAAGTGATGAAAAACTCAACTTTAATTCTCACTTACTTCTGTTCCAAAGTCAATATTTATTGAGTCTTATAGATACCTGCATGACAAAGACAACATGCAGAATATATTGTGTGTTATAGGTTTAATGGCTCCATCCATTAGGGGTATTTAACACCATGTTTACAACACTAGAGCCTTTCATGTAAAATAGTTACATTAATTATAGCAATCATGATAGTTAACTGCAATTACTGCCATATATGTCACCCTGAAGCATTATAAAGACTTACAATGACATTTAAACTACTCTACACATCAGGTTATAATGCTTCATAGAGGTTTTATCCTAAATGATAAACACATAGTAGAAAGTCTCTTCACTGACTCTGAAACATAGTGCACTGGTTGGTACAGCAAGCAGCTATTTTTGGTTGGTATGGTCCAAGTCCAAATAACGGTGTAATAAGTACAATAAAGCAATGTGACACATTAGTAAATCTTGCTTGGTCCAAGTGTGAGTGTTTGTGTGCGTGCATGTGAGTTATGAAAATGCTAATCCCACCCCAATACTGCTTGCACGTAGCTTGCATGTCTGCCTCGACCAGATGTCACCAATAACAGGCCGATTGGAGTGTATGTTTGTGTGTGTGTGTGTGTGTGTGTGTGTGTGTGTGTGTGTGTAAGTGTGATGGTGTGAATAACACAGAGCCCCTCTGCAAGGCTGAGTGCATGAAATTCCACAAAAACACAACCCTGGAAATAATCACCAATTAAAAAACACACAAACCCCTGGGTAGACACACCTAACCCGACAGTAAAACCTGACTTCATCAAACCTCCACCTTAATTGGATGCTGCATTGCCAAAAATGGCTTTAAAGTTATAAACTTTACCACAAAATCGTTGACTGTGAAGAAACACTTGAGGTCTGCTCTAACAAAGCTGAAATTGTAAAAGCAGACGGGTGGAATTCCTTCCCTTTTCTTAACTATCATGTTAAGCAATGTCATTTATTGTATTTTTTCAATTAAAAAAATCATTTTTTGTTTTCCCCCTTTCATGTGAAGGTCAGGACCAGCTACTGAACTGTTGCATATCAATGTCCTCCTAATTGAGAAATATTTAGATTACAGCATATAGCCAAGCGCCAAAAAGTGCAGTGTATTTCATGTACTTGCTTTTCTTTTTCAATTTGGGCAATAAAAACCCTGAGAGTAAAAAAAAAATAGAAGAAAACTTGCAAAAGAAGTCAACAAAACAAAAAAAATTCTTCCCTGAGGTGGATTTTTTTTTTTTTTTTTTGCCATCTAGGCAAAATGTGAAGTGCAATGGTGAAGTCTGATCAATGCACGCTGCTGGACAAGGATTTTTTTTTAAATTGTCTTCTTCATGGACATTTCTGCACTGTACTTCGAGGCAACTTGACATTTTCTGGTTGGTTGGACAATTACTCTTGTCTGACCATATTCTTATTGGTTGGAAAATTTCTGGTCTTACTTTTATAAGGCTGTGTCCACCAACTTTTTTCCCAGCTGAAAACACCAGGTGTTCTTCTGAACCCACTTAGTTTTTTAGCCAGGGCACTTTGGTTGCATCTGGTTGCTGTACTACAGAATATTTGCAGAAGTAAAAATGTTAGCAGAAGGTAGAGCACTTGCTCTGGATGAAGGGGGGAGAGGACAAAATACCAGTCTATTTGGCCAGCAGTACTAGTTACTCCTCGATTGTTGTTCGGCACTTGTGCTTCTACGATGTGACAGTTGCACTTGTCTCGCCCCTTTTTACTGGGATAGGAAAACTATTGTGACAGCGACCAGTGCAGTGTTTTTCCCAAAGCTGAACATTTTAAAAAAATTCTCAGCAACCAAAAAGATGTGTCACACTCAATGCACAAAAGATGCTTGGCGCTTCGCCACACTGCTGCCGTTTGTAGCATAGTGTACATGGCGCTCCCACTGTAATAGTTTGTAAATAATTAAAGACATATGAATGTCTCAGGAAAAAATGCTTAGATGGACACACAGTGCAAGACTTTTTTTCCCAACATTGACCAACTGAGTGGTTGAGCAGAGGGTAGAATCTCAGTTGATTGAAATTTTTTTTGGTTGACTACAGCTCTAACCAAACAGCAACTTCCTAGGGCCAAGAAATGAAGCCAATGTGCAAGTGCCAAAACTGCAGATCCTCTAATGGCCACTTGAGGCTGGCTCCAAAACAGATTAAATCCCCATTTTAAAGCCTGGTACAAAAACTTAATAGCTAATTTTAACATTCTTGACAACTGTACAAAGGGGTTATTTTTTTCTATCCAACCCTTTTACATTCTATTAAGTCAGTGCCACTTGAATGACAGGCTGTCTGCAAGGTGTCACTACAATTTGTGATTCAGATCCACCCCTGGCTCGTCCACAGTTCCAACCACCTGTCTAAATACGGTCGGAGATGGCACCAACCAAAATGTCCAACTCAAGGCTTCAAAACGGCAGCCCACAAGCAAATGGGTGACTCACTGTAACAATATCCGTTATTTATACAGTCTACGGTTGCAACAGGTCGTCTGGTTAAATGGCAGTCTCGTACTGTAACTGCAGGATATAAAGACTGCATTCAGAGGCATTCCAAGTGAACACTGTTGTCATTCTCCAGAATACAGTCTTTGTCTACGAATAAAACACTATCATTGGGGCTGGATCGTGTCAGAGGCCCCATATCAGACAACATCTTATCTTAAACGTCATTCAGAGACTCTGTGTGCTGCACACCTTCTATTGTATCCAGTGCAGCAAAAACACAACATGGTGTTACTGTCTGCTGTGAGCTCTGCGTCAGTGTAAGATAAAACTACATAAGACAAGCAGATAAGAACTAAGCTTGGTGTAACACAATACTTATGGTGGCACAATCAGCGAGACAATGTGACAAATCTGAGCCATCCAGACCTCTCAGTTTAAACAGATTAACCAATTATCTGTGGTAATAAATAGAAAATCTCCACATGAGAGAAAAAAAAAAGATTGGTACTTAAGGTGACTGAAAAAGATCATCTCCTTTCACATGACATCACTGCAGCTCCTGTATATGTGGATTATAATCCCTCACCTCTGGATTGTGTTGGGACAACATCAGTGCATCCTATCAACGTAAGCCCTCAAACCTTTATCCCCTTACAAACAGAAATCATGTTCACAAACATAATCTTTTGCTTTTCCTCTACCTTCCCTTCTCATCATGAAGGCTGGGCATTCATGGATTAGATGCAATACCACAAAGGTAATAGGATACATAGAACAGGATGAATAAAGGTGGGTGTGGATGCAAGGCAGAGATTTGGTTTTTAGCAGGAAATATGAGTTAATGCGATTTAATACTGGCTAAAAACTCGACTGCGAGATGCCGCAGGCTTTGTAGGGGTTTTCAGAGTACAGTAGGTCTGATCCTGGATCACCTAACAGAGACATAAAGGAGGTTATGTGGGTCAGAGAGGAAAAGATGCAACTTACCTGAAAATCACCGAATCAGTGCCAACACATAGAAGAGAAAAACAGAAAGAAAAAAGTTATTAGAAACAGTTAAAAGTTTACTGCTTTTAAAATATATTTTCTTTAAGATTTGTGTGCATATATTTTGTGCGTAAACATATATTTCAATGTGCAGCAGGAGTGTGTGTTCGCCCTGGGCTGTGGGCCACATCACCAGATTTCCATGTCTGTCTTTTAATGAGGACTTGCTGGTTTATACATCACATCACCCCCCTACAGTGAATTATCATCTGCTAATCTGGATTTACACATGGACTACATAATCGTGATGAGTGTGTATCGCTGTGTGAGTGTGTGTGGTGTGTGGATGTCCATCCCTCTCAAAAAAAGACGAGTATCACAAGAGTTTGGTCTCCTCTGAATCCTCTCCCATTTCAATACACATCTCTCACAGACAAATATATCCCAAGATAAAGATAAATTCATGAAAAGCTCATTAATTCTGCTTTATTATGTGAGACCCAATTCTGGTTTGTGTCAACACAACACTGGTGTGCCAAGGTGTGGTAAATATTTGGGTTAATATCTTGTTGCCCTAAATGCACAAATGAAGATAATAAAAAAAGTACAGTGACATACTGTAAATATATGAAAAAACATCACACAAAATTCTACTAAATCCCTCAATCTCCCTGCATGTTAACACGGTGCACTCTGACTTGCCAAAAACGGATATCTCAATGAATCAGAGTCAGGGGGTCATCAGGTTCATTTCATATGATGGCTTGCTGTACACAACACATACACTGCATACACTGCAAGAAGCACTTAAGTAATCATGTAAAGCTCAGATCCTCCAGCTGCCAGGCAGGGATTCAGAGGGGCTGAGGAGCCTCAGCAGCCTGTCCAGGGTCTAAACTATTTATTGGCATGGCCTTCCAGAACAGTCACCATGCCTGCTGATTGGTTCAGACATACAGCAACAAAGGGGAGATCAATAGGTTTGATTGAGAAAATTGATCCGGTCATCGTGTGTCAGTGTATATGAACTAAAGCAAGCAAGAGGAGAGGTGACAGTAGTAGGGTTTACATCCAAACATAGTGAAAATTTTAACCACATTTTCTGAAAATCTGCAAAAGAAATTGCAAATTAATGCACTTTTCTATCCACTAGTGTTCCCTGAATATTGGGAGTTGGTTCGTGGAAATGAGCAGCAGATGCCGCCAGTTCTCTGGTTATTATACCACTGCAGAAGAAGAGGGCACAATGAGATGTAATTAACAGTAGAAATGCACGATATTGGATTTTTTGCCAATATCCACTATGCTGATATAAAAACAACCCATTCGGCCACTAACCGATATCAGTATCTCCATTTTTATCCCCACCTAATTTTAGCGATCATCAAGTCTCTTTTGTAGTGGAATAAACATAACATTATGCATACTCTTGTCATGATGGCCCACCAGCAAATGGAGACATGAAATACAATGTTTTTCATTGTATGTAATATTCATTCATTTAGCAAAATAAGAAAAATAAATCAACTTAGGGTTGTTGTTTTGTACCAGTTCACTTCTTCAATAAAATATGTATATATTAGTTTGTGAGACCAGCCAATACTGATTATGTACCTATATCATCGTGCATCCCAAATTAACAGATTGCAAATCAAACCTCAAATAAAGGAAGTGCACACTAGACAATAGAAATAGAGAATTTTGAACCACTAATATTACAGCTTGCAGTGGCCTTTGCAGTGACGATACGTCCTGACTGTACATCATCATTTATTCACAGAATCTGTTTCCACTGAACTTAATCACATTGACCTTTTATCGATGCACTAAATTTTCCACCATAAAAACAGGTGGATGGAAACACACTGAGTTCATATTGTTGATGGAGGGGGCCGAGAGAAAACAGTAGTGATGATACAATCATCTCCTTTTAGCAATTACTTAACTGTTGCACATGACGGGCTTCTGGCCTTATGATCAGAGCTTTTTCATTGCTGGGCATCAGAAAAGACATGGTTTCCAGTTGTAACCTACACATTAAATCTAAACAGTTTTGAGAATGCAGTATGCTTTTTTTTGTGTGTGTGCTGTTAAAAAATACAACATATGTTGGAATCTGCCAATAATTAATATTTTACAACACAGTACTACGAATCATAAAACAGTATTTTTATACATGGCATTTTAGACCACCTTAAACCTTATTGTTGACTCAGTTTAATATGCAACTTAGTTCTGTACCATATATGCAGGGGTCCCTGCTCTGTCTCTCTTTCAGCTAAAGGGTAAAATCCCTGGGTCACCTTCATGCATGTCACCCCTCTCTTCCCATGTTGCTATCTTTATGTAGTAATGGTTAAATAAGTATTCAATGCTGTAATATGCACATCATCTGTGCAAGTATTTTATTTTATTTCATTAGTAGGGATTTGATTTTTGTAAACCAACAACTGGACAAACAATAAACTGAAAAAAAAAGTTTATAGCACTACACATGATTTTAATATATTATGCAATTACATAAAAAAACTGCTTAGAAATTGAGCAAATCCTCAAATTATTTGTGTAACTCTTGCTGGTGAAAATTTGTATTGAGGCATATTTTTCATGATTTCTTTAAGACTAAATGAGAATTATTCTCGCTGTAAAGCATATCAAAACAGTAGATATTGGCCAAAACAAGACAAAGTAGATTTAGTTCATTTTTTTCTTGTTGTGTTGATAATTTCTCTGCTCCCAGTCACATCTCCATATTGTCAGTCCACCTCAAGTCAAGTCAGCCAATAGCAGCTTGTGTACCAGATGGCTCTCTTACACATGATTGGTTCAGAGACTGCCCCAATAGGAAAGTCAAACTGAACCACACCAGGAAACAACTCACTTGCACACCCATCTCCTTGGCAACCAAGGCAAACACCCAACCAGTCAAGCTGAAGGCTGCGTGAAAATTGCAGGTTTTGGAGCCACAGGCGCTCATTTTAGGGCTATATTTACACACAGGCACGGTGCGCCGCTGCCCATGAGTTTTGTAATGGGTGCTGGCAGTCGTGTGGAAGCAAGATGCAGCGGTTATAAATACTTCAGGTTCAAACTAGAGAGGTATTCTTATGAGACGTTTCCGCTGTGTGGTGTGCAGTGCACATACATACAGAAAGTGTGTATATCTGTGTGAGCTATGGATGGAATAGTTTTATATTGACCTGTCTCTGACACTGTCTCTGGCCTAGAATTAGCTATAAAAAGATACAGACTGTGTGTATGACAGAAAAAGAGAAAGAAAAAAAGGAGGGCGTGGGAGGTAAAAAAAAAAGAAAAAAGAAAAAAGCTTAGTAGGAGAGAACCAGTCTCTGAAAAACAAATCCTCTTCTGTCTTCTCTTTATATACAAGACGTGCTGTTAGCTTTTACAGCAAAATCAATAAACAACCCCCCCTCCACCCCTTCTAAGATTTAACAAGTAAATGATCAATTATCACAGATTGGAACTGATCCATTTAAATCTCCTTCCTGACTCTTCCAACCAAATAATCAATAGAGAAAATCAAACCTATCAGACTATTAAATTAACACTGATCACCATAACCAAAGGAGTTAAAAAGATGTGTTCAGAAAAGGTCATATTAGATAGAAGAGCTTTCCTAAGAACTACATGAGGGAGTAGACATGGAAAAGATGGACAGATTCAAAATAAAACATCATGATAGCCTAAAAATAGGAATAAACAATAGTAAGTAAACTGTATTTAACAAGTGACCATCACTGTTGACTTTATGTGGAAATCATCCAGCTACAGATTAATATAATTGGGGCATCAAAAGGTATCTGACACTGAAATTCAATACTTTTTAAGACCTTTTCAAATTAAGTTTTAACCAACTTTATGAGTGATTTCTTTATTTCTATTTTTGTTTTTTTTACAAAAACAGTCTGGGTAAGTTGTAAATACGTTGAAATTTGTTGCTCCATGCAGAGGTAGGCTTTATGTAGGAATATGGTTATTAAAGTAAGTTAGGTTTATCTAATCAAATGCATACAATATTTATTATACCTTATATTTTATGTGTTGTAGGGATTATTATCTGGGGATTATATCTGTTGAATCTCCGTGATTTTTTTTCCGTCTTATAAGCAAGTTCAACAATCTCAAAGCCCATGTGGAGGTATGAGATAGAGAAAATATTTGCAAATATTTAGGAGCATCAACGCCTATCTTACGCCAACTGATGTAATGGTGGTAAATGTCTAAAAACTTGGTTTAAATTATGACATTTCAAAACGGTGACCGTAGCTTCTCCGCACTGACTCTGACAAAAATGTGAGGACTTCAAATCATCCCAGCCATGTGTGGCCCTGAGCTGTTTTAGGAAGGGGCAGGTTCAGAGGTGATAGAGTGACCAGGAGGGATTGAGACGTGCAATGAACGACAGCAACAGCAACGAGTTGCACACTCCTGTGAGGCAACAAGATGGCAACTTCTGC